>NC_080048.1:16024718-16047218 GCF_026212465.1 Amaranthus tricolor
GAAAAATCGGTTCGTTTCTTTTGAAAACCTTAACATCGTAGCTGATGCAATGCGATGTGGCCTTGTTTTTACTATATGTCTCACGGTGAGACGACTTTAAAACAGAAAGCCCATAAACTAAAAGTTGTTATTATTGGACTATTTGATCTAAATATGAAGATGTCTTAAACAGAAATTGTATTTTCAAGACACGGGCTATTAGTAAAATTAATAGTTGGGTTGGAATCTTTTTGATATATAACAAAGAGTATCTGGTGGAGCCTTAAATCTGCGCTATTGAAGTCCTCTATACAAATCTCGCTCTTCTTATCCTCTTTCATCTATTTCCTCCTTTGATCAAACTACACCATGTCTCTCCTAAATGATCTCATTAACCTTAATCTTTCTGAGACTACCGATAAGATTATCGCTGAATACATATGGTAATACTACAATTCTTCCTTTTTTTATTTTAATTTTTTTTTGAGTTTTTTAAATAATCTTTTCGGTCAAACTTCAGGATCGGAGGATCTGGCTTGGATATGAGAAGCAAAGCAAGGGTACTATCTGTTTTTCATACTCATAAATTTTGTATATTCTTTTGGTTTTTGTTTGTGGTTCCAATCCATGTTTGATGACCAAAAAACAGAAATAGTAAATATAATGAAATAAATATAAATGATATTTTGGTTGACAAATCACATAATACGATTTGTTATATAATAGAAGTAATTGGGAATATGACCTTCACAGTATTACAGTTTTTGTTCTAATCCTTTATTTGTTTTGTCCGACGATGACAGACTCTACCGGGACCAGTGAGCGATCCAGCAGAATTGCCGAAATGGAATTACGACGGATCAAGTACCAACCAAGCCCCTGGTGACGACAGTGAAGTCATCATTTAGTATGCTTTCTTCTTTTTCTTCCATTTTTTTTAAGTTTTGTTTTCAGATTACTGTTATTATGTACTTTATTATTTTTTAATTTAATTTACCAGTTCAAGAAACGCACTAGTGGTTGAGGAGGAGTTTTGATTAATAAAAGGGAGAATTATAGGGCGGTTGGAGGATTTGCGGAGATCGGAAATAACGTAGGGGTGTTTTAGGTATCTCGTGAGGAATCTCCCTTTTAGCTAGGACACGTTGAATATTCCCAATTTTGAAATTTCAGAACTCTTTTTTCATATAAAATCATTTTATTTTACTAACCTACAAAATTCAATTCAAGGATATTATTTCATTTAGGCTCTAATCATTTTAAATCCTTATATAATCTAATTTTATACAGTAGTATAAACTTTATATACCCAATAAAACATAATTACATTATTACACTTGTACTTGAATTTTTAGAATCTTTATTTTTTTAATACTTCTATTTTTTAGTCATCCCTAAAAATATCTAATTTTTAATTATTATTTATCTTTTTTTTTCTCAAATTCGAAATGAGAATGTTTAAAAAAAGAGTACTTATCTGTCCTCATAAAATTGCATTAAAGAAAAAGAGGTGGAGTTAAAAGAAACTCAAATTGTATGGATGAGATCAAAAAAAAAGTGGTAGGTTTTTTTAAAAAAATAAAAATAGTGCAAATTAAGTGGGACATATTAAAATGAAAAATACTTCAAATTTAATGGGACGGAGGAGTATTAAGAATGAATAAATTTTATGAACAATATTTTTTCCTTATAAAAAATAAGTTTAATTTTTGATGAAAATAGTTAAAAATTAAAGTAAAATATATTTCATATGATATATTATTACTTTTTTAATAAAAGGTAATAATGATGTAAAAATTATGTCCTTCCCTATGCAGTTCAAAATTGTTGTTCGAGGCTAATATTATTGGGAGTATTTGGCAATTGGCTATTTTAGTTTGTTTTTTTGATTTGTTTGACTAGCTGAAAATATTGGTTTTTTTGTTGGTTTTAAATCTAATTGAAAAGGCCAACTGTGTTAATGAAGATGTTTGATATATTTAGTAATTGATTGTTGGCTATTTTTTAGAAAAAAAATGACTTAATCAGCAAAAAGCTAATACAAAAACTAATTAGAGAAGCTTTTTATTATAGCTAAAAAGTCGGCCTTTCAGCTAAAACCACTTACTTTTTTTAGCTATTTGATAAAAAAAATTAAAAAGTCAACATTTTAACATCTCATTATCAATTGATATAATTGGATCGGATGGGTGGATGATGAATCATCGTACTTTTATCCTTGAATAAAACGACAAGTTTATAGAAAAAGTAGTGTTAGGAAAACTTTAATAATATGTACTACAGTACTCTAGTACTCCTGCTTCGTAACAACCGTAAAATATATTAGGATCCCTTCTATTATTTTTCTTACTTATAGCAATTCTAATTATTAGATTTGAGTAATAGACCCTCCATTACATTTTAAGTAATGGAGAAGATCCTAACTCTTGTCTAAAGGTGTTCAATTGCCCGGGTCGGGGCCGGTCAAATCAAATGTTAAACAGGCCGGGGCGAGTCAAGTCCGTTTAAATACGACCCACTTTGACCCGTTTTTTAAAATTTCATAAAATAGTTTTTTTATTATATTTTATGTCCCGTTAGGTCAATTCAATTATAAATATAACAATATCATATAAAAAGATTTAAAAAGTGGTAAAATATTTTATACAACCAATCTCTATAACTATCCGACCCGACCCTTTATCCAAAGATCTGTTAATGACCTGACCCGTTATTGATCTAACTCACTAATAACTCGTTAAAATGTGATCCTTGACTCGTTGGGTCGACCCAACCCGTTGAACACCTCTATCAATTAGCTTTACCTGAGTCATTAATAACAGAGAATCTACATTTCGAGTATGTTGCATCTCATTAACTCTATAAGGTAGGTCATTAGTAATTTATATTATTTACATGTTAATTGAATCAATGACTTTAACTCTGTAGGCAACAAGGTTAATAAACTTATTTTACAAATAAGTAGACAGATTCGATCATTTGTGGGTTCCTTAAATCGTTGGGATAATAGGAGTATATATAATAAAAAAGTAAAGAGATGTGTGAATGTGCTATCAAAAAATTGATTGAAAAATTTTGTCCGAAGCGAAATATGGGGCAAAATCGTTGGAACTTTTTAACTTGAAATTTCATTAATTTAATTTGTTTTTTTTTTTACGGTTTTTGAAATATAACTTTTTTCTCAATATTCATAATTATGTTCTATAATAAATTACTTAATAAAAAGTACATAACAGGAAGTTTACGATTTCATGAATATACTTTTTCTGCTTCAAAATACTTTTTTTAAATATCGTTTCAAAATACTTGTTGTAACGTTTGCTTTTTTCATACAATTTAATGTATTAATTTAATTTTTAAATAATTGTAATTATATATGATAAAAAATTATAAAAATTTTAAATTAGCATTGAGGTGAATTAAATAAGATTCCATTTGACTATCTTTTTACTTATATATAGATTAAAAGTTAATCACAAACTAAAAATAATATGTACTAATTCAATGTTGTAAGTAATTTGAAATGGAGGTAGAATATTTTAAATAATGTATATTGATAAAAAAAAAACATATTTAACTTTCACTCCCAATCAAATATTTTGAAAGTGATTAAAGGACTAATTAACTAGAATAACAGAAGACTTATATGGGTTCTTATTAGGAGTATGAGTATCTGTAGTTTATTTTATTGGAGTATCTGGAAAAATTTTTGAAAAAGTGGGAGAAACCTAGTAAAATAAGCAGCAATGTGTTTATTTCAAAAAGGCGGCTCAAGTGGATGATTAAGGGTGAGTCAGTGATACACTTTAACTTAATTTAAATTAGTTGGATTGATTTTGTTGACGATACCCATTAAAACTTGGACAAAATCAAACTGAAACGTTTCAACTACTTCTAAGAACGAATGAGTCACACACAGTAATTATATAATTTAGAATTGGTAGGAGTAATTAAAATGGAAAAATTACAATATTTACTACCACTCTGTGGGTGCTAATATTCTTTTCATTTAAACTATTTTATTTTTAAAAAAAATTTAATTAAGATTTTTAAGACATATATAGATGATAAAATATATTCATGTGAAATCTTATTAGATTCGTTGTAATATATACTTTTTTAATATATATTTTTTATAATTTTTTATAATACATATTTAGAGATAGAAAGCCTCAAAATTTACTTTGAAAACTATGAAAAAAATAAAGGATAAAAACAAAAAAGACAGGAGGGAGTAGTATGATAAAAAAAATCCATATGGATTATGGGATTATGTATTAGACCTACTGTAATCGTCCAAAAATTTGTTTTTAATCCGATTCTTTTATTTTTTTTTTAGTTTATTATCTTTATGTAATTACTAGTATAGAAACTCGTATAATGAACGATCTATTATATAAAATATTATTTCAAAGAATAATGCAAGTATATATTATCGTGATTAAATTTATCGAATAAATGACTTTTTTAATGCAAAAATTAATTACTGGCTTTTTAAAACATTATTTATTGAATTCATTGTCATTTTGTAGTATTTTTATTATGTATGATTCATTCAACTAAAAAAATTAAATTATAGGTTAAGTATGTAAAATTTTTTTAATAAATTAAATAAATACATTACCTAATTTAGCTTCAATCTTAAAAGAATCAAATTTTATATTCAGTAAATATGTAGTATCATATAAGTAACCATTATCCATTAAAATAATTCTATTTGTTAAGGTTACATAAGAATGATACTTATTATTTTTCAGCATTTTTATTAACATATATGATTGATCTATAATGTAGCTGATTATTTACTTTATAGAGCATAGTAGGATAAAATAGCTGATTGACCTATAATGTATCATATAATGTAGCTGATTGTTTACTTTATTTTTTAGTATCATATAATGTAGCTGATTGTTTACTTTATTATTTAATTGAAAAAGAAAAAAGAAAAATAGGTTGTTGGGAATAGCTAAAGATTAAATAATGGTAGGTATAAAAGTTAAAGAGGTATATTGTAGGATAAAAATAAGGGTAGGTAGAACTTTAAATGATTGTTTTATTACTAAAAACGGAAATGTAGCAAGTAATATGAAATTGCCAAAAATAGAAAATGTAGCGAGTGTTATGAGATGGAAGAAGTATTTATTAAGGTTGCATAAAAATGACGCTTGTCGTTTTTCAGTACTTTTATTAATATGTATGATATGATATACATCATATGATATACTTCCTCCGTTCCGTTTTAGTCGCTATATTTGTATAGGCACGGGTATTAAGAAAAGTGATTGACCTACACTGTAGCTGATTGTTTACTTTATAGAGTATAATATTTTATTATTGTTAATTGAAAAAGCAAAAGGAAAAATAGGTTGTTAGGTTATTTTATAGAGTATAGTATAGTATTTTATTATAGAGTATAGAGTATAAAGTAGGATAAAAATAAGGGTAGGTAGAACTTTAAATGATTGTTTTATTACTAAAAACGAAATTGTAGCAAGTAATATGAAATTGCCAAAAATAAAAAATATAGCAGGTATTATGGAACGGAAGTATATGATTGCGAATTTCTTGAAACCGGTAGACTATTCTACTAGCTTGTAATTCAGTTTTAAATTGCTGCCGTACTATCTATAATAATTATCAATTCATTTAATACCAGCTGTATGTCATATATCAGGACTTACAGACTACAAATCATTTTGATTGGCCCCTCAATTTTTTTAATTTGGTCAAAATTCTAAACTCATGGTATCACATCTTTGAATTTTGATTAAGGGGTGTTCTAGAATTTGATTATTTGTTGATTTTTTAATTAAATTTTAATTTTTGGTTGATCACATATTTAAAAAAATTGTTTAACAAGTGATTTTTACTCCGGCTAAAAAATTAAAATTTTTCAGCCGAAAATCAAAAGCTACTAGTAATTATTTTTATCAGCTTTTTGCCTACTTTTCTTTAACAAACATTTTACAACCAATAAATTAGTTTTATCAAATATCTTCTTTTTTTTGATTAAATTAAATCTTCTTAACAGTTGGCTCAAACAACTAACTTAATTCTTAAATTGTTAAACTTATCAACCAATGCTTTTATTTGATCAAATTAAACAATAGCTTTAACCAACTCCAACAAATAGTCATTTGTCAAACATGCTTTACATGTGATTTGACTTCATTTGCCTATATGGTTAAGTTCTTGATTAAACTATGTCATAGATATCTCCAATTCATTAAACTTTTTTTTATAGATATTAAATTATCCATTTATTACCCTTATGTGAGTTTTTCAAATGAAAAAAGAAATTATTGTATTTCATTTTGATAAATTTAAGGAATAACTCACTATAACAAATTGGTTTAAGTAGTAAATTTCTTGTAAATTTATGAATTATTTTTTCTCCTTTTATTTAAATATCTTGGATTCATTTCTTAAATTCTATCAACATATTTTAAAATAAAATAATTTGCAAGTAGACTTTTGATGGTACATGGGAATTAATAATGTCGTTACTCTTAACTATTGCCATACGTTTAGTTTTCATTCACGGTCAACACTAATAATTATCGGTACCGTACCCATTAACTTTACAAGTTTGCATTTTTTTTCTTTTCACGCAACGAAAAGTATAATTTTTTTTTTACAAATTCTTGTATAAGACCGTCTTATCGTGAAATATATCTTATATTCCGATTAAATAGTCTAATAATAGAAACTTTAAGTTTATAGACTTTTTGTTTTGAGGTCTTCTCCCCATGAGATGGTCTCATATAAGACGACTTAATTTTTTTTACTTTTCACCATAGTTGATTTCAGCACTATTAATTAAGCAAATTGACTTTTATATTTTCGATACTCTTTTAAGTTAAACTTAGTTATATGAGATCTTATTTGAATAACTAAGATTATATACAAAAAAATTTCAGGGAGACCATAAATTGTTTATTGTTTATATACAAAAAAATCCAATACAATAAATATATACTAAAATTATAGTCTTTTTGTTCTTAATTTTTTTTAACTTTTTAAATAAAAATTTTCACAAACTACTTGTCATTATAAATCATTGGCGGATTGATAAATGGCTAATAGTTTGTAGCTAATAGGTCATTACAATAGCTGATTTGTCCAGATAATTTTATTAATAGTTTTGATCAGTTGGATGTGAACCTGCTGCTATGAGACGCTTGTTTAATAAATAGCTTATTCGTAACAATAAGCTATTTCAACTAGTTAATATACCAAATATTAGTTTTGGCTGGTTGGACCACCCAACCCTCTAATTATATAAAAATAAACTAAAATTTTCCAATAAGTTATTTTGTCAAATACCCATTTTCTATTATAAGAACTATTTGTGTAACATAAATAACTTCATCCATGATCCATGTAACACATTTTATTAAAAAGTCATTATATGTTATATTTTAATCTTAAAAAATCATTAATTTTGCCGTATCAAGAGTACCCTTTTTTTCATGCTTACTCTCTCTTTTTACCGTACTCTTTACTTTATTTTAAGAATTCAAGCAGCATTGATAATTATCTATTTCAATCAATATTGACTCTTAATAATATTTTATCCGTCATTAATTAGTATTTTCCTATGATTCTTTCTTATATTTCAAATAGAAAAAACAATTAAGATCGAAAGTACTAGATTTTTGAACCAAGATATGAGGACATCCTCTTACTCATTCGTCTTAATATATACTTTTTTATCAGATTTTTTTTTATAATTTTTGCATATTTAGAGGTATTAAAATTTAAATTTTACTTTGAAAACTGTGCAAAAAATACGAGAAAAATAAAAAAAACAGAGGGATTATTATTATTATTATTATTATTATTATTATTATTATTATTATTATTATTATTATTATATATATATATATATATATATATATATATATATATATATATATATATATTATTTCTACTCATAATAATAATTATGGTATTTTTGTAATTTGAAACAGCCCTCAAGCAATATTCAAGGATCCATTTAGAAGAGGAAACAATATCTTGGTAGGTTTTTTAAAGCTGCACTCTTTTTAATTTGATTTTATTTATCAATCACTCGTAATTTGTAATTTTTATTTTTAATCTAAATGTCAAAATAAAGTTAAGTGAGATATTTTTAATTTGTCTTAGTATAAATTTTGTTAATAACATTTTTTTAATTTTTAATTATTCACAATCAGATATATTTAAAATTTAATTAGTTTATTGGATAAAGTGTAAAAAACAAATTAGACGATTGATGTGAATTGAATGGTGCAATATATATGCGTTGTCCAAGAATATTTTGTGCGGAGAAGTAAGTGAATTGTGTTTTGGTATGTGCGGGAGAGAATAAGGAGGGAAATTGATGGTTTTGAAGTCATTGTTAAAGCTTCAAAATTGGAGATGTTGTGTGGATGGGGGAATGAGAAGATAAGTTGTATTAATTAGGTTGAGTTAGAGTCAAAGGTTAATTGGTTTAATAAAATGTCATTTTTGAGGTTAGTAAATTATTTTATTTTTTGGGGAACAAAATTCAATAAGATGGTTTTTTAATTTATATTGGCTATAACTTTTTATGTTAGAATTTGTGATAATAATTTATCAATAATTTGTACTTTAAGGCTAATTTTAATACTTCATATAATAATTCTTCTGTAAATAATGATAATATCATTAAGAAAAAGTGCCTTAAAAATGATTCAGGTGATGTGTGATGCATACACCCCGGCTGGAGAACCAATTCCAACAAACAAGAGGTTCAATGCTAACAAGATCTTTAGCCATCCCGACGTCGTCGCTGAGGAGCCGTGGTACTCTTTTCTTGTTTAATTTTTTCTATAAATTTATAGTAGTGTTTATTTTGGGGCATGTGATTGGTTTTGGATATTGAGTCCACGTTAACTTTTAGGTTAGTCATTAGTGTAAATTTACTTTTGTAATTGAGTTAAATTCAGGTCAATTACAAAAAATTAGATAAATGTTGAATTGAACTTTTTTTTAACACTTTTACTATTATTATAGAAGTGCTTCTATTGGTTATAAAATACTTCCTCCGTTCTGTTTTAGTCGCTACATTTGTATGAGCACGAGTATTAAGAAAAGTGATTGACCTACACTGTAGCTGATTGTTTACTTTATAGAGTATAATATTTTATTATTGTTAATTGAAAAAGAAAAAGGAAAAAGGAAAAGTAGGTTGTTAGGTTACTTTATAGAGTATAGTATAGTATTTTATTATAGAGTATAGAGTATAGAGTAGGATAAAAATAGGGTAGGTAGAACATTAAATGATTGTTTTATTACTAAAAACGAAAATGTAGCAAGTAATATGAAATTGCCAAAAATAGAAAATGTAACGGGTATTATGAAACGGAGGAAGTAAATATCAAACTATATAAATAAAAGTTAATAGTGATGAATCAAAAGACAGATGTAAAAAATAATACTACTGTCTTTTTCAATTTACGTAAAAGATAAATTAAGTTATTTTTAAGAAAATAATAATAGATATTTCTTCCCCAGTGGTTCTAATAACTAGAGTAATTGTAGTTGTTCTTATCCAAAGCATGGACACAAGAAAATACTGGTTTTGGATATTGCGTACAGATTAATAGTTGCTCAAGTAAAAATGAAAATGTAGCAAGTAATATAAAATTGCTAAAAATAGAAAATGTAACGGGTATTATGAAACGGAGGAAGTAAATATCAAACTATATAAATAAAAGTTAATAGTGATGAATCAAAAGACAGATGTAAAAAATAATACTATTGTCTTTTTCAATTTACGTAAAAGATAAATTAAGTTATTTTTAAGAAAATAATAATAGATATTTCTTCCCCAGTGGTTCTAATAACTAGAGTAATTGTAGTTGTTCTTATCCTAAGCATGGACACAAGAAAATACTGGTTTTGGATATTGCGTACAGATTAATAGTTGCTCAAGTAAAGACTGCCCTTACTTTTTGATTATTACATAACATGAATATATTTCTTCCTTGCTAACTACTTTTTGGGGAAATTTATATTGAATTTAACATCAACAAGGATTTAACCAGAGTTTTAATGGTTGATGAAACACGTTAATCAGCTTATTAAGATAGTACAAATGGAAACATGATATGTATTCGCCAACATTTTATCTTAATATAAGACTTGTTTGTTCAGATTTTGAAGCTAAACAAAATTAGTACTTCCTTCGTCTATTGAATTTAAAATATTTTCTATTTTGATCCGTTTTATTTAATTTGCAATATTTCTATTTTTGGACAATGATCTACCATTCTCTTTTAATTTCATCCACACAATTCATTCTCCCTCTTTATTTATTACAATTTTCTTAAATTTTTTTTTTCTTTGATTCAATTACAGATGAGTAATTGATTTTCTTGCTAAAGTTAATTGCAGGGTAGGGTAGGAACTAGGAACTAGGAAGCTACTTCATTATCATTATGTAAAAAAGAAGGGCCACGAAGGCTATTATGTCCTCAAGTTGGGACCTGCCCTATTTTGGCTTATTCTAGAGTGGAAAAAGGAAATAATCTTGCCACCCTTTTCTGCACCTTTTTTCTTAGTAAAGACCAAACACAAAAAGTACTTCATTTTTTAATTATTTATAACATGTGGGCACTAATCTTACTCTACAATCTACATCTACATTCAATGCAAGCAATTTGAAACTGGGTTGATTTTTTTTTTAAAAAAGAAAATTAAATTACTCATTTCATTGGATTATTATTACTTATTAGTATATATGCTGCTCCTTTCATCCTTATAATTTTGCTATATTTAATTTTAAATATGATTTCACTCTCACCATCTATCATTTATGCACTCAATGCCTCTTTTCAATATCATGCACGTATTTTATATTATCTTTTGTTTTATTTCCTCTAATCCAAACCAAAACTGAAAATTGGTAAAGGAAATTGTAGCAAATTTACAAGAAATGGAATCACGGCGATTTTAATATGCTATTTTGGTTGAGAATAAGAGAACATGTGAGTCTGTTTTTGATATTTGTCTTATAGCAAGTATTCTTATAAGTGTGGTCCCCGATAAAGAAAGAGTGGGTGACATATTCCCTCTTATTCTCTTTTAAGTGTCTTATTTTCTTATTGGATCAAGTCACCTTAAATGCCTTATTTTTATATTAAATATGTTAACTTTATCAACTTTATCCATACTAAACTTAAGATTTTCTAACCCTACTTTATCCCTATCAAAGTTTAAAAACACTATATTTTTTTTTCTTTTATATGTGGTCCCATTCGACCACCTAAAAAATGATGAAAAATCAAATGAGACACGTTAATTGAAGAAGAGGGAGTGTCACATTCACACCACAATGTAGTTAGGAATAATGACTATCTTTTATTGGTACTCTTGATAGTTGCGCATTCTTATCAACATGTCATGCTCTTGTGAGGAGAAAGTGGTACCACTAATTAATACTTACATGAGTTGAAAAGTCCTTTTCTACTTTTCTTATTTAGTACCAGTTCTATGTCTTCCCTTGGGTTACAAATGCAGTACTTGAAACGGGATATAATAAGAACAATAGTGTTATTCAATCTAATATTCTGATGACTCAGTTATAGATGAATGTCGCCCTCAAAAAATTTGCGATATTGACATAAAATGTGCATACAAGTTCCCACAATAAAACTTACTGGCTAGTTGCATTGTGTAGCACTTGACCATTAGACAATGAAGCACCGAAGGTACTGAAACTAGGGTGGAAATGAGAAAGCCAAGTCTAGTTTGAACTCATTTATTTCATCAACCGATTTGTAGCGAGTTGTTTTGTTTAAATTCATTCACATTTTTCAACATTAGTTTGTATAATTCAATAATTTCAATTCCATTTTAAAATGGCAGGAACAAATATATCTATAAAAATTATATGGGTACAAAATTTACGGATGTTTCTAGTTGAAATGTGTAGATTAAAATTGTTATTAAAATTACTTTCATACTAGGAATCATCGGTGTTAGAATATTATCAGTTGAAGCTTAAATAATGTTTGGTTCATGATTGTCATCGTGTTGTTGGCTAATGAAACTTGGACGCCCATTTAAATATGGAAGCTATGTTCCTCGGATTCTTTATTTTACCTAAAAACTAAAGTATCCTAACTTGTCTGATCTTGTAATCTTAGCTTCTGACTCTTAAAATCTTGGTAAAAATGGAAAATGAAATTTCTCATGTTTATTTATTTAGTTTTTGAGCTTAAATGACTATGAACTGGCAAAAAATAAATCTGAAACTTTACTAAACTGGTTCTTTTATTAAAGCTTCACTAAAGCACTGTGATAGTGTGATCTAAACTCCAAAGTCATAAAGATGGTATAGAAGATTCTTTTTGGGTATGCTTGATTTGTTTATTCCTCTTATTTAAGGTATGGCATTGAACAAGAGTACACACTCCTCCAGAAGGATATCAACTGGCCTCTTGGATGGCCAGTTGGTGGCTTCCCTGGTCCTCAGGTACTCTACAAATTAAACATTTCATCATTACTCACGTTTCTTATTGATTATCAGTTTTTTTTGATACTTTTTCTCTTTTTGTAAGTCATCTAAATTACAGTGTGTAATATGTTTTGGTTTATGTAGGGGCCTTACTATTGTGGTGTAGGGGCTGATAAATCGTTTGGCCGAGACATTGTGGATGCTCATTATAAGGCATGTCTCTATGCTGGTATCAATATCAGTGGAATTAATGGTGAAGTTATGCCTGGACAGGTATGAAAGTATTCATCATTTGACGTATCGTACGATTCATAATGTCATTTTTTTCTGTTTCAATCTGATTGATATGTTCAAATTATAGCTTAGTGGACATAAGTTGGAATAACTCAAATTCAGTACATTTAGGTGATACAGGGCCGATTCTTAGGGCATCCGGGGTAACTGACCGCCTAGAGCTTTTCAGAAATAAGGGGCCTCGAATATTAATTGGTGCTATTTAGGCCCGATTCCGAGCAACACTTTATAAGTGATTTGTTTGTACACCTTTTTTTATATTTGAAATAATATGTTTTATCTTGAATTATTTTTCTTGAAGTGAAAATTTTTTTCTTCTAATATAATGACAGGCTTGTTTTAAATGATATCGTAAAAATAAATAGGGCATTCAAAATCTTTATTCCGCCCCTGAGGTGATAAGTTTTGATAGGGGATATTTAGGGCCTATAAGTCAAATTAAAGCGAATGAATATTTGTAACACTAGCACTGTAATATAAGCTTGCTTTGATGTTGCATGCAGTGGGAATTCCAAGTTGGTCCTACTATTGGAATTTCGTCTGGGGATCAAGTCTGGGTTGCAAGATACATTCTAGAGGTACAAATGCTTCTATGTTGTCCACGTATTGTTATTCTACTATTATGCAACAAATGTTTTTTCGTTATCATCATACGTTGATCCATCTATTGGCTCTGATCCACAGAGAATTGCTGAAATTGCTGGAGCCATAGTTTCTTTTGACCCTAAACCAGTGAAGGTCTGATATATTTTACTATCTCTATCTTCGATTAAAACTAAAATTATTAATAAGACTCTATTGATGTTTTTCTTATTCATGATCATTTTCTTTCAATAACAGGGTGACTGGAATGGTGCTGGTGCTCACACTAACTACAGGTAGTTATTTTGACCTTATATTACATTTTACAAATAATTTTCAGGGGAAATTCAATGCTTTTTCTCGAGTTTGCTATGCTAATTTGTGTATATATTGGTTGTACTGTCAGCACTAAGTCGATGAGGAATGATGGTGGGATCGATGTGATCAAGAAAGCGATTGAGAAGTTGAGCCTCCGCCACAAGGAGCACATTTCCTCTTATGGAGAGGGCAACGAGAGAAGACTCACTGGTCGTCATGAGACAGCTGATATCGGCACTTTCTCTTGGGTAATGTTTAACTATAACTCAACACGAATTTGTTAACGCACTTATCCCTCCCTTTATATGCTTTATTCTATGAATGATGATCAAATTATATCCTAATTAACCTAGTTAGAGAAAATCATCTTAATTTATGCTGTTTCTGAGTGTTATATATTGGTTTTGAAATTCAGGGCGTTGCAAATAGGGGTGCTTCAGTTCGTGTTGGTCGTGACACCGAGAAAGCGGGCAAAGGTTTGTTATTCTAAAATTAGACGGTAATTCTTTGAGGTTCTCAGATTGGTTTTAACGTTCGAAATCTTGTATGATGTTGCATAAATAGGTTACTTTGAAGACAGAAGGCCAGCTTCAAACATGGATCCTTATGTGGTGACCTCCATGATTGCTGAAACAACTATCCTCTGGAAGCCTTGATTTTAACATTGAGACAAATTCATTTCAGCAATTTAAGATTGTGTTAATTTGAATTTGGAATTTCTTGGGTGTTGCATTTGTGATTTTAGGTTACCTTTGGAGGTGAATATAGTACTGCATTACTTTCTCTTATTTTTATCTATGTTTACAATTTCTTTTGATTTGCATTTTGCTCAGCGTTTGCCGTTGCTTAGTGAACATAATTTTTGTTGTTTTTCAAACTAATTTGAGCCTATACCTATCCACTAGTCTCAAAATTCAAAAAATAAAAAAAAAAATATAATATAAGGGTGTCTTTGACAAATATATTTTTAGTTTATATCTGTTTATTTTTCTTGGTTAAACATCTAAAAAGTTGGTGTGTAAGACGGTCAAAAACCAATTATGAATTACTTTTTCATTTTCTATTTTGTTTTTGACTCGTTTTTCTCTAATTTACAGTCAACAAGTAACATCCATTTATATTAAATATCTCCCCGATAATTAGCTTAATAACCGCAACATTAACAGTTTAGGCCTAAATCTCTCATATCTCGACTCACTTCTGTGCAATCTAATACCTTTCTTTAAAAGTTGTTTTCGGCCTTCTTCACACATGCCCAATCGAATAAATAGATTTTTTCTTTCATGTTATTTTCAATTTTTGCTACTTCTAACTCGTTCAATATGTCTTCATTTTTGAATACATGATTCAATGTTTGTTCCTACCATAGCACACACATCTCAACTACGTATGTCTTCCGAATATGATCTTTTTATGAAAATTTGAAAAAAAATAAGATTATTTAACAACTTAATTCTAAAAATGAGCTTCGTAAAAACTTATTTCCCAAAATAAGCGTCCGTACATCCGAGCCTAGCCTCGTGTTAAATCGCTGTTATTAACAGCGAAAGATCCAAAAAAAAAAAATAAAAGGTTAAAGTCGCTGTTACTAACAGCGACTGAATGAGTTGACTGGTCAACTCCTTTAGTCGCTGTTACTAACAGCGACTTAAGGAGTTGACCAGTCAACTCATTCTGTCGCTCTTAGTAACAGCGACTTTAACCTGTAATTTTTTTTTTTGGAGAACTAAAGTAGCCATTGGTAATTTAGAAAAATAGCCGTCAGGAACGTGAAAATAGCCGTTGTAATGATGTTCTATAAATAGCTCCATCATTTCCCATACTTCATTATACCCATTTTACATCATTCTTCTTCTTTTCAATCAATTTTTAAAGGTAACATTGCTCGCTTATAGCTCGCTTCGACACCGAATTGGTCTTTCACCATTTGACGCACAACAGAGACCTTAATTGATGGGTCTTGAGCAACACAACTTCTAATATGATTGTTAATCACGGAAGATGTCAAATGAATGTGTCCAGCTGACACATTTTCATTACTTAATACACAACCCCCATGCTTCCCTTTATACGTAACAATCTCCCATGATGGTGAATAGGAGCTCTTCCTAGCCCTAAGCCTCCAACCACACCCTCTCTTACACTTCAATGTGAGCACGGTTTGATTTGAAGTCTCAGTTCGGTACTCAACGTTCCTATGAATATGATACAATCTAACCGCGTCCAACAAGGCATCCTTGTTATCAAACATCATACCCTTTTGAAACTCTCCTTCGTCGGTGTAGGTTGTATCACAATCCCAAGACCTCCAAGAGTTGTCCTCAATGTGTTCATCTAGAGGGGGAACCATTGCATAGGGTGTAGGAGCAACGATTATTGGAATGTTTCCTAAGGTCATGTCATTAGCAAGAGCCTCCTCATCAACAACCAAATCATCCTCAGAAGGAGCTTCAACGAATTCATTACTCTCACTATTAACATCATCTCAAGGCTCATTTGTATCTTCTAAGTTAAAAGTATCATCATTTGAGACTTGAAATTGAAGGCTCATTGGGTTCATGAATGCATTTGTTTCCACAACATTGATATCTTCATTCCCTAGGGGTACCTCTTCTACATATAACTCTAAAGAAGGAGTAGGGGTAGACCTTGAATACTCCCACATTGCATCTATAGCCTCCTCATCCTCAACCGGAAAAACTAACAAATCTCCACTCATATTGTACTTAAAACTTAAATTAACAGTACTTCTTGTAGTGTCAATGCCAATCTTAGAGCATATAAAATGTTTAAATTCATTCAAATCCATGTATGAGTTGCATGCAAACAGTTTACGTCTTCCCCCAACATACTTAACATTGTTACTAGTTGATCGAATAGAACCATTCCAAAAGCATACAACGGTCACACAAAATGAATCCATTTCTACAACAGCACATACAAAATCAACATCACCATCATGTTCATAAATATATGACCACTATACATTTTAAATTCAACAACAAATTCTCGAACAAACTTTTAATTTTGAAGATCAAGGTAAATAACAACTACATTCGACATTTTCGTAGAGTTTAAGTGTAAATGACCACTAAACATGAGATACATTTTGAAATCAACACCAAATAACAAAATTTAAAATAAAAACGTACCTCAATAAGCTGTAGATCAACAAGAATTAGTTAATTGCAAGCTTTTGAACCTACATTAATGTGAAAGTTGATTAAAATTCAATAAACCCTATATTTTCGAAACTTTAAAAAAAACACAAAAAAATACCTTAGGTCTATCTTGGAAGATTACAGAACTAATTAGTGGTACAAATTTGGAATTTGATGAGTTTAGTTGAAGGATTGAATGTGATTTTAATGGAGGATAAACGAGGGAGATGTCGAATGAAAAAAAAACGCAAACTGAAATGAGGAAGAAGAAGAAACTGGAAAAATAAAACGACCAAAGTCGTTGTTACTAACAGCGAGTTTGGGCTTTTAATTTTTTTTTTGCTCTTTCGCTGTTACTAACAGCGACTCTTCCCAAACCTAGGTTTGGATGTACGGACGCTTATTTTGGGAAATAAGTTTTCACGAAGCTTATTTTGGGAAAAAAGTTGTTGAATCGTCTTACTTTTTTCAAATTTTCATCTTTTTATTGACGCATAAAACATTGTTAATCTAATGGACATTCGATGAAATTTCTCCTTTTACCTTCAAGGAGCTCCTCAAACGCAAGATTCACTACTTCATTCAACCACATTAAATTCTATATTTCTCATTGATAACTTTAATTATCTTCATTTGTCTAAAAGATTGCCTTAGATAACCCAATTCGAAATCCTTATCCCCCAATCTTACCACACATTTACTTGTTTTCTCAATATTAAATGGTATTGTATTTAGGATGGTCATGGAGCGGGTCTGGTCAGACCCGGACTCGGACCCTTTTATTTTTTATAGATCCAAACCCGGATCCGGACCCTAAGGGTCCAAAATTTTTAGACCCAGACCCAAACCCTCTGGATTTGACGGGTCTAGGGTCCTTGATGGGTCCTTAATGGGTCTTAAACAAAGTCTCTATGATTGCCAAAATTGAACTTTTTTCGAGTCTTTTTGTATTTTTGTAAGCAACTTATTATCGTATTACAAACACTTGTTCGAATCCATGAAATTTAAATACAAATTAATTACTAAAAAGTAAAATAAATATTTAATTGTATAGGGTCCGAGTCCGGGTCTGAGGGGCGGGTCTAGGGTCAGGGTCTCGAGGTGGGGTCTGGGTCCGGGTCAGGATCCGATGGGTCTCAAAAAATAAGACCCAGACCCTTAAAAAAGGGGCGGGTTCGGGGCGGAACCAACAGGATCCTGGACCCATGACTATCCCTAATTGTATTCACTCCATCTTACTTCCACTTAGAATAAATCCCCTTGATTCCAACTCGTGTGTCTATGTAATGCACTAGAGCAATGCTCATAGTCATCTTGTACATAAATGAAAAGGTTTAGAGAAGAGAAGATTCAACCAAGAGTAGATTAAGGATTTATGTAATAATTTTTTTGGTTGTACACAATAGAGTAGAACTATTTAGAAGACTGATTATAGTATTACAATAATAATGTATAACAAATATGTGTTACATGATAAATCTATATTATTTGTAATCCTTTGTTTATGGCACCAAAATTTTCTTGAATCTCCAAAGTAACAACGAAGATATGGTTGTGACAATCAAAGAAGTCGCTCGAAATCTTAATATGAGTAGTAGGCGTTTATACACTTTCCTATTGTGATATTTCTTTCACAAAGGTGCTAGGTGCTTGAGATGATGATGAAATTCACAATGAGATACAATTTACACAATAAAATCCTAGCACAAAGGAGATTACAATAGTAAATACAAGTGTTGTAATAGATTAAAGGCTTTGATGATATTGAGATTTAATTACTCTCTTAATATTATCTCTTGTAAGGAAGAAACAAGAATGAGAAAATTCTTAAGAAAGAAATTAAAAAATGACGTGGAGATGGGATGGATTGTCCCTTGGCATGCATCTTCTATTTATAGCGGGAAGCATCTATCAACACCTCCTTTTGAAACAAATGTGTTTTACCAAACAAAGCTTATGAATCAAAGTAATGATTCATCTAAGCAACATAATCACAATTAACTTCCAACAAGAAGTAAATTAACTTCGGGTTGCATTCTCATTAGAAATAATGTTAATATATACAAGATTACAAACCATACTTTAGGAAACTAAATATTTTCCTAATATTCAACACAATCATAAAGATTTTACAAAATGTGCAATAAATCAAAAAGATGTTATTCTAATATATTCTAAGACACCCCCGCAGTCGAATCAGGAGGTTTAGAGACGCTGAGACTGGAATGAAAATCATCGAATAATACTTGAGGAAGGCCTTTGGTGAAAATGTCAGCAATCTGATAACGAGCTGGAACATGAAGCACCCGAACATCACCACGTTTTACTTTTTCACGAACAAAGTGAATGTCGATCTCAATAAGCTTAGTGCGCTGATGATGGATGGGATTACCAGCTAAATATACGACACTAACATTGTCACAATAGACAAGAGTAGCTGTAGAAATAGGACAATGTAGCTCAAGAAGTAAATTGCGAATCCAACAAGTTTCAGAAACAGCATTAGCGCCACCACGATATTCAGCCTCAGCACTAGATTTGGAAACAGTAGGTTGTCGTTTAGCGGACCATGTCAACCAGGAAAACACAGTAACCAGAAGTGGAACGGCGAGTGTCAGGACAGCCACCCCAATCAGCATCGGTATAGGACGAAAGAGTCGAAATATTAGAACGATATAACTGCAGACCATAGTGAATAGTGCCTTTGACATAGCGAAGAATGCGGTGAATAGCAGCCATATGTTCAATTCGAGGATCATGCATATAGAGACAAACCTGCTGAACGGAATATGAAATATCTAGTCGAGTGAATGTAAGATACTGTAAAGCATAAGCTAGGCTACGATACAAAGTAGGATCATCACAAGGAGAACTAGCAGTAGCAGATAGTTTGCCAGAGGTAGCAACAGGAGTACCAACTGGGTTACACTGAGACAGGCCAGCCTTTTCAAGAATTTCAGAAGCATACCTTTGTTGAGAGAGAAAGAGGCCCGAAGAAGTACGATTAACAACAATTCCCAAAAAATAATTAAGAGGGCCCAAATCCTTCATGGCAAACTCAGAGCTAAGTTTGGACATAAGAGACTCGCGTAGTAAATCAGAGGAAGCCGTAAGAATAATATCGTCCACATATAATAGTAGATAAGCAATATCATAACCATGACAATAAACAAACAGGGAGTTATCAGAAATGCTGTTAGAAAATCCAATAGTAGTTGCAAAAGTGGCAAACCGGTGGTACCAAGCGCGAGAAGCTTGTTTGAGACCATAAAGAGACTTACGAAGAAGACAAACATGGTCAGGACTAGTAGGATCACGAAAACCCAGAGGCTGATGCATGTAAACAGTCTCGGTCAAGTGACCTATGTAAAAAAGAATTCTTAACATCTAGCTGATGAATAGACCAAGATCTGGACAGAGCAATACTTAAAACAATGCGAATAGAAGCAGGTTTCACAACCAGACTAAAAGTCTCATCACAATCAATGCCTTCCCTTTGAGATTTACCATCACCAACAAGACGCGCTTTATAGCGCTCAAAAGAACCATCGGACTTGGTTTTGACACGAAACACCCACAAAGACAGAATGATATTAGCATTAGGAGGACGAGGTACCAAATCCCAAGTATGATTCTCAATCAACGCATTAAATTCCTCTTTCACAGTTAACTTCCAGTTCGGGTCACGAAGGGAATGAAGGGGAGATTTGGGTAAAGGTAAAAAAGAAATAGTTAAAGCTTGGGAGTAGTATTTGGGGTTGGGTATGAAAATACCATGTTTACTGCGTGTAACCATACCGGTTGGTGAGGATGAAGAATTGGAAGATGAGGAATGAAGAGGTTGGATGATTGGGCTGCATGAGGCAGGCCCAATAGAGAAGGGGGAGGAAGGAGGGGACTGGATTGGGACTGAGCTGCGTGAGGCAGGCCCAGTAAAGGAGGGGGAGGAAGGAGTGTGCTAGAGGGGAGCTGGGCTACGTGAGGCAGGCCCAGTAGAGGAGGGGGAGGAGGGAGTGTACTGGAGGGGAGCTGGGCTGCGTGAGACAGGCCCAGTAGAGAAGGGGGATTGCTGGAACGTAATTGGGCCGAAGGAAGAGAGAGGCCCATGAACTGAAGGAGGCTCGCAAGGGGAGGGGGAAGCAGATGTTGGGCTCAGAGATGGATTAGGCCCAGTAGAGGGAGAAGAATGTGCATGGGCTGTTTTGAGCAAATGAAGAGGAATATTATCATCTAAGAACTGGTAGGTGTGGGAAGACGGGGAAGAAGAGTGAGAAAAAGGAAAGGTGGCCTCATCAAATAGAACATGCCGAGAGATAATGATTTTACGGGATGAGAGATCATAGCACTTGTAACTCCTATGAGAAGAGAGATATCCTAAAAAGACACATGGAGTACAGCGTGGGTGGAGTTTGTGGATAGTAGTAGAGGGAAAAAGAGGAAAACATAAACACAAAAAAACTCGAAGGTGAGTATATGTAGGAGACTTACGATATAGCAAATGAGTGGGAGTGAGATTATCAAGAAGTTTAGAAGGAAGGATATTAAGGAGATAAGTAGCCATGTTTAAGGCGTGAGGCCAAAAAGACAAAGGAAGGGAAGCATGACATAACAGAGTACGAATGATGTTATTGATGGAGCGGATTTTGCGTCGGATTTGCCATTTTGAGAAGATGTGTAAGGACAAGAAAAACAAAGAGTAATACCCCGATTAGTACAAAATTGATGAAACATATTATTGTTAAATTCACCCCCGTTATCACATTGGAAAGATTTTATATTAAGCTCAAATTGGGTATTAACAAAAGTATTGAAATTTACAAACACATCATAAACTTGAGATTTGCGAAATAAAGGAAAAGTCCACAAAAAATTGGTATAACTATCAAGAAAAAGAACATAGTATTTATATCCCGATGGACTAGAAATAGGAGATGTCCACAAATCACTATGAATAATATCAAAAGGTTTAGTACTCATAGACATAGAATTAACATAAGGTAATTAAATGTGTTTCCCAAAGGACAAGAATGACAAACAAAATGAGGATCTTTATGACATTGAATTAAACGAGAAGAATACAAGGAATTTAAAACCGCATTGCCCGAATGCCCTAAACGAGAATGCCAAAGACTATAAGAGAAAGCGGTAAAAGCCGATGATGTGGAAGATGAAGGAGAAGCTCCATGTGTAGATGGAAAAGGATAAAGATCACCCGTGCTATTAGATCTCAAGATGATGCTCCCTGTGGCCAAATCTTTCACAGAGAAGCCAAAAGGATCAAACTCAACAGAAATCATATTATCATGAGTGAATTTACGAACAGAATTAAATTTAGGTGCATGTAAGACATTTTTAGAGTAAGGGATTTTTGGGAGGAAGGAAACGAAATATGCCCGTGACCAAGAACTAGAATTAAGTTACCATTACCGACAACAATAGCATTATTGAGTTGATGCTTTAAAGGAAAATAAGGAAGTAAAGTACCTTGAGAGCGAGTCATGTGGGACGTGGCATCGGTATCCATATAAAATTGCTCATCCGGAGTAGATAAAGAAAGAGTGTTCATAGCATGATCGATGTCCGTAGGAATATAATTCATAGAAGCATTAGTCCTGGTGTGATAACTTTGTGCCAGACATGGGCCAAGAAGACCATCAGAATAACTATTGTTTAAAGAAGGAGGAGGAAGAGCCCAAG
>NC_080048.1:16055851-16118351 GCF_026212465.1 Amaranthus tricolor
TTTGATATGTTGAATGTTAATATGTTGGTATTACTCGTTTGTAGACTAAATAGATTGTTGATGATCAATTGTAGTTTGCGATGTCGATGGATGAACCTTTTTTAGTTTGCGATGTAAATGAAGTGGATGATCAGGATGGTAATAAAATCAAAAAGGAGAAAGTTATGAGCAAACAAAGGAAAGAAGTTGTGAAACCAAGACCGACATATGGGATCACTTCACCAAATTTACAAACAAAAACATGGAAAAGAAATGTAAGTGTAACTATTGTGGTCGTGAATATAAGTGTAATCCTAGTGTAAATGGGACTAGTACTTATAGAGCACATTTAAGTAAGTGTACTAGATTTTCACTCAATAACAAATCAAATGCTACTCAAACACAATTGAGTTTTCAATCAAGTGTTAATGAACAAGGGGAACAAGAAGCTCACATAAAGAGTTGGATGTTTAACTATGAGGCTTGTAGAAAAGGCTTAGCGTTCATGATAATTGTTGATGAACTTCCCTTTAGATTTGTTGAAGCCCAGGGGTTTAGGTACTTTTGCTCACAAATGCAAAATAAGTTTGTAGTTCCTTCTAGAATGACTGTTGCTAGAGATTGTTACGAGATGTTTTTGGATGAAAGGTTGAAACTAAAATCTTTTTTAAAAACTAATTTTAGGAGAGTATGTCTTACTACTGACACATGGACTTCAATCCAAAAAATTAATTATATGTGTTTAACTGCGCATTTTATTGATAATGATTGGAAGTTAAATAAAAGAATCTTAAACTTTTGTCCAATTTCAAGTCATAAAGGTCAGGCCATTGGGAAGGCAATTGAGAAATGTTTGCTTGCTTGGGGTCTTGAAAATGTGATGACCATTACTGTTGACAATGCTAGTTCTAATGACACTGCAATTTCTTATTTAAAAACAAGAGTCAAAACATGGGGAACTAGTGTGTTGAATGGAGAATATTTGCATGTAAGATGTATTGCTCATATCATGAACTTAGTGGTTAATGATGGTCTTTAATTAGTTACTGATGTGGTTTGTCGAGTTCGAGGTGCTGTTAAATTTATTTTATCTTCTCCATCTAGAATTGAAAAGTTTTATAAGTGTGTTTCGATGAGAAGATTCCATCAAAAAACATGTTGTCTCTTGATGTGGTCACACGGTGGAACTCAACTTATTTGATGTTAAGCATTGCTTTGAAGTTTATATTGGCATTTGAGAGGTATGATGGGGAAGATCCAAATTTTCATGAGCATCTTTTAGATCCCCATGGTTATGGAAATGGTTTAGAAAAGCCTACTACTGATGATTGGGACCAAGTGAAGAGCTTAGTTCAATTATTAGAAGTGTTTTATAATTTAACTTTGCGTGTGTCTAGTTCACAATATGTTACTTGTAATGGTTGTTTTGATGATATAACTGATGTTGATTGTTTGCTAAAAGAATGGTGTGAAAGTCCTGATTATGAGTTTAAGGAAATGGCACAAAGAATGAAAGAGAAGTGTGATAAGTATTGGGGGGATCCTAAAAAACTAAATGTTATGCTATATGTTGCTGCTGTACTTGATCCTAGATATAAATGGGAAACTGCGGAATTCTGGATAAGACAAATGTACACAAAAGATAATGATGCTTCTGTTGTTTGTATGCGGGTAAAGAATGCCCTTTATGATTTATATAATGAATACAAAGGCTTTCATTCCACATCCGCAACAACTAACCAAAGTGATGGTGCTTCAAGTTCTAGCAAAGATGTAGAACCTTGTCTTCCAAAAAAAGGACTTATGAGATCTAAGTTTAAAAAACTCAAAGAGTCTCGTGAGGATGGGAATTGACTAAAACAGAGGTGGACAAGTATTTAGATGAGGTTACAGAAGAAGATGGAGATGGCTTTGATATTTTGACATGGTGGAAAAACAATACTTCAAGGTTTCCCATTCTTTCTCTTATAGCTCGTGATGTGTTAGCCATTCCTGTATCCACAGTTGCATCGGAAAGTGCCTTTAGCACTGGAGGTCGAGTTCTAGATTCATTTCGAAGTTCATTAAGTCCAAAAATGGCAGAAGCTCTTATTTCTTGTCAAGATTGGCTTCGTGCTTCTTCTCTAAAAGTTGAGGAGTACTTGGAGGATATAGCACAACTAGAGAACGGTATGTGATCTTTCATATCATGATTAGTATTATGTTTATTTTATAAAATTATATTTTTTGATTTTTTATTTTTTTGTTGTTTAGAGTTATCGAAGATCAATTTGGCTCCTTCAGTTATTGATGTTCCTTGATGCAATGATGCATATTCATGGATGAAGTCGCTATTGCTGAGTGCTGACTAGTGACTACTATGAATTTACTTTATGTTCTATATTATAAAATTAGTGATGTGCTTAACTATTGAAAATTTGTGATGTTTTGGATTTGATGATGTATTTTGTTTACAGATTATCGTTTATCTTAGATTCTCACTCAATAAAAATTTTAAAAAAAATTAAAAAAAAAAAACCGTAGACCAGACCAGACCAGACCGTTCTAGAACGGTCTGGTCTGGTCCGGTCTGGTCTATTGACTGGTCTGGTCTGGTCTGAAAAATTTCCAGACCGGAATTTTTGGTCTGGTCTGATTTTTCTGTCAAACCAGACCAGACCGGACCATGTTCAGCCCTAGTCTCTGTTGTGCGTCAAATGGTGAAAGACCAATTCGGTGTTGAAGTGAACTATAAGCGGGCGTGGTGTGCTTAACAGCAAGCCCTTCTCTCCATCTATGGTACATGGGAAGATTCTTATCCTCTTCTTCCACGTTTCTTGAAGGCACTGTAAGTTTCAAACCACGGAACTGTAGTTGAGTGGTTCTTTAAGGAAGATAATGATGTTGGTGTGTACGTCCGTCCTAGTATTAGAACTTTCCAACGCGTGTTATGGGCTTTCCAACATCTTATTGAGGGATTCAAGTATTGCAAACCCCTTATTGCCATTGACGGAACACATTTGTATGGTAAGTATCGCCATTCGTTGTTGACTGCGATTACCCAAGATGGGAACAAGGGAATCTTCCCGCTTGACTTTGCTTTGGTCGAGAAAGAACTGGCTCGAGATCAACTGGCGCCATGTCGCTCGTTGGGAGCACATGCTAGAGCTGCTGGCCCAAGGTGCGCCGATCGAGGCTGTAGGTGCACCTACTTCGGCAGATTACATGACGTGGTTCCTCTTCATCACTCGTCGATGAATGACACCACAAGGTATCATGGCGGCAGCCCAGTACACTCCCGCAGCACCGACGATGACACACTTTGTAAGTATTCTTCAACATTGATTATTGTCCATAGAACTTGCACGTTAAACATTTCATTAATACTTAAGTCTTACTACAGGCACAGGGCATTGCAGAAGTCATCAGCTCCTCCCAAGAGGAGCCCGTACGGGAGATTGCCCAAGGCATACTCCGAGGAACGCAGTTTCAACACTTCATTCCGGAAGTGACTGCACCCCACACCATTATGTACGAGTACGGGTCATCTCCTCATCATGCCGACGTTCATCTTGAGGAGGTTGACTTAACGTGTCCGGACTACGGTGCCGGGTCTTCACAGGGTGCCACATCATCACAGTATCAATCACCTCCCCTACCCGAGCATCATGCGATCGTAGAAGGCGTCGTAAACCGTCACAGTTAGACAGGGTACAGGAGGAGGATTAGCATTAGAATATTGTTTGTATATATTAAACATTTGTACATACTCAATATTTGTAACATTTGGTCTTTTGTGTATAAATTGTAACATATATGTAGATGTATATATTTTTATCATATTATCACACGTTTATTATGAATGAAATGATGTTAAGTACTCAGACTTTTAGGCGATGAATCATTCCGCCAAGAATGCAGTATGAATTTAATCAAAAACAAACAGACAATCATATTCAAGTAGGAAAAATGCTATCGAAAATTCAACACAATTTCATTCAAGTTTAACAAATCCATATCAAATTATATAGTTCATTCGTTAAGTTAAACTACCGTCACTAACTAAGATGGCTTTTTAAACTTTCTCATAATCCTTTTAGTCTCCTCTTTCCTATGTGCCATATCATTTATTTGTCTTTTTAGATTAAATACCTCATCTTTAAGCTCTTGTTTTTCTTTTTCAAGCCGTATTATTAAATCTCTCCGCCATTTAGTACCCTCCGGAACAATTATTCTAAAGTATGTGCATCCTAATCCGTCAACCAAGTAGAAAGGGCAAGCAACAAAATCACGCCCTGGATTGAAGTCGCTTCAATCTGTATTAATCTCAACTTCATAACCACAATCACAAAGCTCTTCAATACAATGCTCCTTTGACATCTACGGAATACATATAACATAGTAACGTAAGTGAACTTTCAAAAATAATATTAACATTTATAAATTGAGAGTAAAACTAACACAATACCTTATGTTACCTTTATAAATTGATTCAAAAGAACAAGAATGATGTAAATTACATATAATGAAGTAGGAAAATGATGGAGTTATTTATAGAACATCATTACAACGGCTATTTTCAAGTTCTTAACGGCTATTTTTCTAATTAACAACGGCTAGTTTACTTTGTAAAAAAAATAAAATAAAAGGCCTAAATCATTGTTACTAACAGCGATTTAAGGAGTTGACCTGGTCAACTCCTTAAATCGCTGTTAGTAACAGCAATTTAGGCCTTTTATTTATTTTATTTTTTTTTGGTCTTTCGCTGTTAATAACAACGATATTCACCGAGGCTAGGTTTGGATGTACGAAAGCTTATTTTAGGAATTAAGTTTTCACGAAGCTTATTTTTGAAATTAAGTTGTTAAATGATCTTATTTTTTTCAAATTTTCGAAAGGAACCATCTCACAAGAGTTGCTAATAATTATTTTCTCCTTTCTCAAATACTCCCATCCGATTGTGACATGTGTGTAAAAATATCACTATCGGTTGTGTATATAAAGATTGTATGAAAATTGAAAACATCAAAGATCCATATAAGTGCTAATATGAAATTGTAACAAGGGGGCAGGGAAATGTTAAAATTAGATTCTTTCCCTTAATCTATAATTAGTAGAATTGCAATCACTTGTTTTAAACCATAGAATTGGAAGACTCAAATCAGTTAAAACTGAAGCCTGATAATAACTGCTCTTTTTCTAATGGTGAAAGATTTGAGATATGAACATTCTAATCAGGATCACAAAGAATATAATCGCCTCATGAGTCATGACAAGAATCAACTCAAAACAATATGAGCAAAAATTACCCACGGGTGATCCTAACTTGCAAAAAAAAAAAAAAAAAAAAAAAAAAAAAAAAAAAAAAAAAGCACAAAGTCCACATAAATTCATGTTGACAATACAATCTACACCCGAACTATTTTCCTCATTCTCAGAACTTCAGTACGATACAGAACTTTCAAATGAAAGTCATGGTTGAATCGGCAAACAGCAGCATAAAACACTGATGATAGATCTCGATAACAAAAGTTAGCGCATGACAGATTCCTTTACTAAGGTCCGACCACCTGATCTGTAAATTGCAGATAATCAAAATCATATTATTGCTGGTCAGTACAAATTTACAACCTTCTGATGGAAATGTGTTGTCAATAAACTTACGTGTACTCAAGATGGATATTCATGAACCGTTTATTTTCCTTGCTTTGATTTAGAGTCACAGATCCTTCAATGATTTGATCTTGCACTACTTCTATTGGCTCATAAAAGAAAATCAATGTCTGCAAATACCCAAAAACATGGACTTGAAAATAAGAGAATAGCCAACTACAGATCGACAATAAGCCGAACAGAACAGTTAATATGATCTAGTGTAAACCCGTTAAATAGTTTCGTATTAAGTCTCCAACTAATTCCTCGTATGCAAATAATTAAGTGAAGTTACCTAGGCGGTCTTATTCTCAAACGTATAAACATAGGACATCTCTCTTAGGAAAGCTAACATATCTCTTCAAGCTCTTTGTTGACTGCAAGATCCAATGGACATTAAGATATAGTATTTGTTGGGGGCGATCAACCTTTGAAAGATTCAATTGCTAGATTCATGCAGAATTAAAATGAAAAAGAAGGGCTATACCGACTCGGTGACAGCATCTAGCTTCCTCAAGATTCAATATAATTCTAAAAAAGTATTGTGGATGAAGTGGTGTCATGCAATCTCATGTATAGAGAGACCGTTTTTTCTTCAGACATCTTAAAAACCCAGAAAAGGAAGCACTAATTACACTGCTCAACTTCGAGAATGTAAAAGAACCTTGTGAAGATAGTCATTTGGTAGGGGCTATATCGAGTTTCTTGTAAAATGATTCTACAGTAAGCACCAAACAGCTGAAACCCTTGAGACCATAAGAGGTACAAGGCTCCTGCCATAGCATTATCATGTTCCATATGACAGGTAGCAAAAAAGGATGATTCCATCAGATGATGAACACAAACGAAGGAATTGAATCCTTGCAAGATAGATGTAGCGTTTGTTTGGAAATAGCTGCGTTCAAACTCTTCTTGCAAAAGATGCTATGTAACTTGGTAGAGATGTTAAATCGTTGAAGGCTACAAAAATAAGGTCAGGCTTTTATCATGTTAACTATCCAATTTTCGTTGAAGTTTATTAGTTAACGACACTTCTATATGGTTTAGAAACCTTTAGTATGATCGTACTCTTTAGTATGCTTTTATTAATAAAGTACATGTATAAGTCTGATTCATAAAAGAACATGAAACGTTAAGAGTTATTATATGTATGTGAAAGGTCAAAGGTTGTCACTCTTCAAAGGTCACTATTAATAGTAGGCCACTTCCAGTCCCCATATGAAGGGACATTGTAATCATCAGTTTATTACAACAAACACAATTTTTCGATTGCTTTAATCTTCTCCTCTTACAAATTCTCCCTAGTCTCTACTTCCTTTAACAATTGGTATTAAGAGCCATAAGTTCTAAGCATCACTTCAGCATATATCCACGTAAAAAACTCAAACACAAAAAATTTGAACACATGGCTTCTTCATCTTCAACATCTATGACCCTCAAACAGAATATAATTCCCATTTCAGTGGAGCGAGTTATGATTTTGGAGTGTCAAAATAAAAAATAGTCTAAGAGCTAGAGATTTGTGGGAAGTAGTGAACAGTGATCCTAAGGCTAACACCACATTTTATCAGGTTGATGGTGGAGCGCAGTTGCAACTCCAAAGAAGCTATCACTAAAGACCAAAGTGCTTTGCAAATCCTTCCAAATGCCATGAAGTATACCATTTTCCGTGAAGGAGATCATTCAAAGAACATGAGATACTTTGAAGAAAGAGTTTCAATAAATTGGAAAGATCAACAAAACTTCAGGAAATTTTGGGAATTTGAGTATGGTGTATAGAGAAAATGCCAATGATTACTATACAAGGATCGGATGTAGTCAATCAAAAGATGTATGGAGATGAGACTACAAAAGAGGTTCTCAACAAAATCTTAAGTACCATGACCGAAACATAATAGTGCAGCTGGTGTAATAGAAAGCACAAAGGACTTATTAACTCTAACAATATTAAAGGGGGTAGGTATGATATAGGCTTAAGAAGAAAGAGTAAATAGAAGAGAAAAGAAGCATTTTAGAGTCGGCCATGAAAACAAGAATGACAAGAAGCAGGAAGTCGGAAACGCTTCTAAGTCCTGTTCTGCAAAAGGAGCAAATGCAACAAAATAGAAAGACAAGTTATGTCCATGTGGAACTTGTAGAAGAATATCACTTAGAAATGATTGTAGATGGACATACAAGCCTCATTGCAATCATTACAAGTAGTTCGGCTATATAGAGAAAGATTGGAAAAGGAAGCATAATTAAGCACATGCACAAGCACAAGTTTCAGGAGTCCGTCAATTGTTCAATGTACATGAAGATGGCCAAGAATTAACTGATGGATGGTTTATTAATAGTGGGTGTAGTAACGATATGACCAAAAATTAATCTAATTTTACTCAACTTAATACTTCAGTCAAAATTCCTATCAGATTAGGGAATGGAGATGAGGTTAATTCAAATGGCAAAGACACAATTCCTATAGAAACTCACAAAGGAGGAAAACAGATCAAGGAAGTCTTGTAAGTACCGCAATTGATGAGAAATGGTTACATAGTTCATTTTAGAGGTGATACTTACAGTATTATTATTCATCCTCGGAAAGAAATAGCAAGATTCATAGGAATGATAAAAGTCTTGCATTGAATTGGTCTTAGGCATCCAATCATGACATGTTCGACAACAAGAAAATGGGTCACCTAGTACGTTGTCCGAATTAGAACTCCAAAACCAGAATTAAAAGATAAGAATGCTAAGTATCTGAAAGGATAAAAGCATATCACTGAGTTGTATGCTATGTTTTCAGAAGTAGATACATAAGATTGAAGATTTTGAGCATGTATATAAAAACCATTGTACCGACTGAATATCTAGAATGGAAAGCTGCAATGTTAAAAGAGAAGATGATTAAGAAGAATATAGCAAGGATACTTGTGGAGAAGCTACCTCATAAGAAAGCCATTGGAATTAATTAGATCTACAAGATTAAGACTATTTTTGTGTAGACGTATAAAGCTAAGAATTGTCGAGAAAGGTTATTTTTAGTAGTTCAACATCGATTACAATGAGACATTTGCACTTATTTCAAGGCATGACACTATTCAAGTAATATAAACTTTAGCCACCTCGGAGGGATGGAAGGTACTTTAAATGAATGTCACATATGAATTCCTCAATGGGTACCTAGAAGAAGCGAACTATATTTAACAGCCCCAAGGGTTTGAAGCAAAAGAGCATGGAGACGAAGTATTGATGTTAAAGAAAGTCTTAAATTGATGATTATTTCACTTAACAGCATTTGTGAAAAGTCACTCTGAGTGTATTTCAATGTGAAGACTCGTTCAAATGGAGATATTCCAATTCTATCCTTGTATGTGGACGACCTAATCATCACATGCAACAACTAGGATTTGATTCAGAATTAAAGAAAATGATGCAAGAATTTAAGATAACATACATAGGACTCCACAATTATTTTCTAGCAATTAAAGTTGATCGAAGTTCAAAAGGAATCTTATTTGCCAAAAGATGTATGCAAAATGTCTTTTGAAGAAGTTTATGCTAGAGAATTGCAATCTTGCCACAATTGTCCTTCAAGTAAATCAAAATTTGTGTAAGGGAGACGGAAATAAGAAAGCAAATTAGAGAATCTACAAAAGTACGATAGGAAGCTTTTTTATCTTTTTACAACAAGGCCAAATATTATGTTTACAGCAAGTTCGTATCAAGATTTATGCTAAGTCCTAGAAAACTTCACCTATGAGCAACAAAGAGACTCTTAATGTATGTGAAGAAATCTTTTGGCTATGATATTCAGTTTCAGACCATGACTACTAGTCCAAAAGTAGTTGATTTCATAGATAGTGAGCAGGTTAGGTGTATTGATGATATGAAGAGCAACTCACGCTACGCTTTTACACTAGAAAATGGAGTATTTTCCTAGTCATCTTTTAAACAAGATATAATAGTCTAATCTACATAAGAAGCAAAATAAATTGCACCTTGTGAAGCTGTAATCAAGCAATATGGCTAAGAATAGTGAGCTCAAGGAGGAGCTACAATAATCCATCGTGACGGTAATACTACAATAAAAATTTCTAATAATACTATCTTTCATCGCAAGACAAACCATATTAAAGTCAAATATCATTTTGTCAGAGAAGCTTTACAATGAAGTCAACCTAGTTCAGATTGATGGAGAAGGTCAATTATCATGCATTTTCACCATAGCGCTTCCAAAAGAAAGATTCGAGAACCTATGAGAATTGCTTGAATTGAAGACTAAAGGAGTGTTAGTTATTGAGACTTGGTATGGTTTAGATACCTTGAGTATGATTATAGACTCTTATTATGCTTTTATTAATGAAGTAAATGTATAAAAGAACATAAAGAGTTGGAGTTTATATATGTATGTCAAAGGCCAAAGGTGGTGACTCTTCAAAGATCACATTACTAGTAGAACCCCTATATAAAGGGATTTTATACTCATCACTTTATTACAAGAAACACAATATTTCTATCACTTGTCTTCTTCTCTTACAAACTCTCTAGTTTTACTTTCCTCCAACAAATTTAAAGCTCCATTGGTGTCCAACACCATGCAAAATCAACCACATCACCAAACTTGCGCCAAGTTAGAGTGCATAATATGTGGTTCCTAATCTTATTCGCTAAAAAAATACACAACATTGTATTTGGCTTCTGAATATTCCATTATGTCATGAACATTAAGTGATTCAAGTATATAAAAAGCTGTTGTACGGACAAAACGTTCTTTAGATCCTGTGATAGATAACATGAGATAGGGAAAGGTTATAGAAGAGGAAGTGTTGAGATAAGTGATGCATCTGAGAATAGAGAGAAAAAAAAAAAGAAACCAAGATTCACAAAAGGGAATCACAGAAAAGTGGAGAAATTAGAAATATCATATTTGAATTATTCTGAACCTCTGGCTCTAGAGAAAAGCTTGAGAGGGAAAACTTCATAGATTAAGAAAATACTGAATTTGAGGAGTGAGAACTAACCAAAGAGTACGATCAATGTACATAATGAACCTACAAATAGAAGGATAAACTGAATACCGCCACCTAACATAAGTGTGTTCTGTTGATACTGATACTACACAAAGGCATTAATATCACATTGCATAAAATCACCTCGTGGATGGGTGACAAACTAGCTGTCAGATTTATTTGCATAGGTGCTTGGCATCCAATTTTACGTAGGTAAAAAGTGAATAAAACCTTAAGGCTTCAGTTCTAACACCAGCTTCCTGGGTGTCTGCCCTTAAACAACTTAAAATAATTAAAACGTAGGAAACGTCAAGTACCTGTTCCCAATGAGTTGGTGGATCCTCAGGGGCAGTAGATAAGACAAGTCCTTCACTAGGACTTCTGTGTCTCTTTCTCTTTCCACCATTCTCACAATTATTGTTGGGAGTTTTATCGTTGTGTGAAGCACCATTGGCTGCAGTTACATTGGCAGGTCCTCCAAATTCAACATCAAACCAGAATGCAAATCCATGAAGTGGAGCTGCAATACAAGTAACAAGGGATACAAGTCAAATTAGAAAAGTAGGTGGCTTGGTGCACACAGATAAGTAGCAGCATGTTATAAATAACTGCATATTATGCACAACTTATTATGGACACAGAAAGGACAAAATACAATTCCGACAATTTGAAGTAATAACTGAGAGGATAATAACCTTTATCTGAAGTAATATCTTTAATGGTCGGACGGGAAAATATTAGGGTGCCCAGAGTTTCTTAAAGGATATTAAACTGCAGCTCCCCAAATATTCAGCGACCGGAATGGGGGATTATATCATATCATAGGAAGACAATCAATTCCGACAAATCCTTTTGTAGACGGTCATCCAAATCTCTAAATACATGTTTCGTGTTTAACTTTTACATGCATAAAAACGTGGATAACTGGAGTACTTATTTAGTCAGCTCATCTAAAGGAACTACTTTTATCTGAAGATAATAGTTAAAACTACCATCAGTTTCCAATATCTAGAGAGAAAAGATTTCTCTTTAAGATTTGAGAGTTGAGAGCTTCCGTGTGGATGTTTTACTTGGGAGTCATCCGTTTCCAATATCCACTGATTTTTCTTTTACTTTTACCCACTATTTTATACACACTTTTCATTTATCTACATTTCCCCAAGTTTTATCCCTACTTTTGTACTATTTTCAGTGGTTCCACCTCAACCAAAAAAACCACTCAAACTCCATATTCGGATTAGGAACATAAGGAGTAATTATTAGTGCGGATTGGATCCTCTCATCGTTAGTCATGTCCGACAGCTTTAAGAGTAATTTCAATGATGAGATTCAAAGTAACTAGTTACACTATTTATTCTACATTCTGTCTAAGAAGAACTTGTACTCTTTCTCTGATGGTCAAAATGTGGATTAAAGCAAAGTAACAAACTCTCCATTATCTCAATTATGATAGATGGTTTTAACCTAGGCACAGTTTGAGGCCTTTGAGGGTATTGGATGTATACAAGCTTACCTATGCAATAAAAAAGAGAATTTTTTGTTTGACCAACATCAATTTCAAATAAATAAGTGCAAATAATTTAATGAACCATTTATTACTGTTAGTCCATATGTTTTCAGCCAAAGGATCTAATTAAGTACATAATTTGTGCAGCCACAATGACAGGGTTCTAAATTGAGATCATATTTAAAATCACATCCATTAAAAATATCTTCTCTATAATGATTCAAACAATGCTTATCTTTAGACAAAACAAATCCAACTTTTCTTACCTCTCATCATAGACTGCAATCTAAACTTTGCCTCAACTGTTTCTAGCTCCAACAGAGTAGTGGTATAGCAATTTATATGCTTCACCTACACAAGAAACGCTAAACATTATATGATATACAAGGATAAACATCAGTCAGCAATCTCAAAATACTGAAATTTAAAATTAAAAAACAAAAAAAATAAAACAAGCAGCAAAGAAATATACAATGATAATATAATTGGTTTTTACGGTATCAATTCATGTTTGTCATTTTTCCAAACTGCAAGTAGCTTAAAGGCTTATTGTAGGTAACTACTTAAAAGGAATGCTAGGGTTTGGAAACGAAAAAACAAAAATAAAAGAAAATCCAAACCCCTGGAATGTCACAAAAGTCAATGCACCCTCCTCTAAATAATTGGATCAGAAAATTTCAGAACAAGCTTCAACAGTTCCATTCTCCAGCAGAGTGGGTGATTATATTAAAAACCTATGAAGGGAAACGTAGAGGGAGGAAGGGATTAAGCTTTCCACGGACTCTGAATTGCAAGATACTAGTTGCTCTCCCAATTCCCAAGAATAGTAATTTCCCAATTACTCAACTGGTATTTAAACCTATTCTAGTTTTTTTTTTACCCAGAATAAATTTACTTAATTGGCATTAGTAACCTTCCCAATGCTTGAAATAGCATTTCTATTCAATGGAAAGATCTACTGCACATTTCAATCTTATATGTCCATGGTTCAAAAAAGTTTGTTAACTAAGACGAGTTGAGAAGGAACAACTATCCTTCTTATACTCCAAACACAGAAATTCTTAAGACCGGTTTGAAAAATAATATACATTGGTTGGCGACCAATCCTTCAAGTGTATCTCAACAGAGGACGTCACCATCCATAAGAGACTCATATTCAATTGCTGAGCATCACTCCTGTCACTTACACAACAAAAAGTATCACCAAGATTTGATATTTGGAAACCAAGCATGCCCACCATCATGCTCATCACTGCATCCTAACATGCGAACCTGGGAGTATATTCTTAGTACAGTTGAGCAAATTCTTGCTTTTAAGGCTCTTTCTTTTTCCTCATTTCCACAGTTTGGGTGAGGACGAAATTTAAAAGGTGACTGCAATATACTAAACATTTCTCTCCCACTAAAGGATCCCCATCAATTTAATTTTAGAACAAAATTTCCAGGCTTACAATAATCAACAGTGCAGAGTATACTGGAGCCTCATTAACTGCAAGAGTTTATACAACTACATCTCAGTACATGGTACACAGAAACAAGCAACTAAAATTAGCAAGCCACTAGGCTGGAATTTTAAACAAAGGTAAATTATACGACAATGCCAAAGCCTTAAACAAAGGTAAATAGTACAAATGGATATTCCCAAGGAAAAAGAGACCATCTTAAAATATTCTTGAAATCCTCAAAGTGATAAGAAGATAATCCTTGTCAAGTAACGAAATTGGACCAAGTTCATGGATATGGCTCAATTCTTTTTCAACGTGCAATGCTCAATCAAAGCCACTAAAAAATTGTGATGGTGAGACAACCTTAAATGTCACATATCGTGGCAATGGATCACAAGGTTAGTAGCCCAACAACATCTAAGTTAGAAAAAGAAAGCATTAGCAACTCTAATAAACCAAGGCATACTTGGATTATGCATCAAAGAAGGTGAAGAAATGGGCCGATAAGCAAAACGCTTAAAGGAGTAACATGTAGGTAACCTAGTCATGATTAAGTTATTGGCACAACTATTCAAGGTCTTCCACAACGTGCAAAAAGCCTTAGTAACAGAAATATAATTATTTTTCGAGGATGTGTGGAACATAAAACATCACACTGTATCGTGACCCAGAAACAACGAGCAAAATGCAACTCCAATCACTCAAAGTTCATCCAACATGGGCTCCATGTATAAATTCAATGAGTAAAAAGAAAGGCAATGGAAGAGATGAAGCCTTAGAGATGAAAAGTTTGTTTAAAAATATACTTTCAACGCAAAAAATCAATTTCATAGTCACTTTAGGTTGCAATTCACGTTCTCGTTCCCAAATGACATACCGAAATAAATAGTGTTTCGAGTAACAATAATTCCAGATCGTTCATAAAGTCGCCAAAGCTCCTCAAAAAGCTCAAGACTCATATGGTGTGCACATTATCATGGTGAAGCCATACCATGCTAATGCAGAACATACATCAACTCAAGAGGTGAGTCACACGACTTGACTAGGCTCTCACAATCATTGTGGCATCTTACGAGAGGGACATCTAAGAAGTTTTAGGTGATCGATTTAATCTAAAAAAAGATACCAAACTATAAAGAAAACCTAAGTAAAAAAGATACCAAATGTAGACATATGATGATTATGGTGAGACAATTGTGGACTTTTGAGGGTCGATGCTATGGGGTTCTTTTAGAAACTTGGTGAAGGAAAACATTACAGCTCATATCCTAACACCCCATGTATGGTTGATTTCTATAGGTGCTTTGGAGCACCCACCCTATAAGGATATCAATATATAATAGGTTTTTCACCGCCAATGGACATTCACTGTTATTTATTAGGCATTAATGTCAGCATGTGGTCCTTCAGGACTTCAGGAATATATAAAACCTTTGGATTCTGGAAAATCTCGTGGTAACTTAAGAGCATGGAATAGAGATAAGGTCCTTCACGACCGCTCAACGAATTTGGATCTTACCAAACCGCAATATCATGGAATAAGAACCTTTATAAGTTGTCATTCAAGCATATTAATCATTATTATCTTTATTGTATTAGGTCATTTAAGTTCCATTATACGCTTTGATATAAATATAGTTCTAGTAAACTTGAATTACTATGATGAATGGATTTCAAGCTTTAATTGTAACACCGCGAGGTGCCATAACCGTAATATCACAATTGTTGCTACAGTTTTTTTGACATACGCAAATTTTTTCCACACTTATTAAACATGTATTATAAGGCCAATTTTCCTTGAACACTTTTGAAAGTGTGTAGATTTATCTAGAATGCTCTTAAACATAATGTAATATGCTATTACAATTGTGATTGTGGCAATGGTCATAATGATCAACAATGGGCGTGATGTGGACAATTGAAATGATGAGATATTTCTTGGACGAGCATAGACCTACACTTTTTTACACAAACTTTGTTGATTCAGACTCAGTATATTTTAAAATCTTCATAACTCGATACAATATGAGAGGCGTTATTTTTTTTATAATGTTCTTGAATAATGTAAATATAAGTCAAGTGTAAAATGCTTTAGGAATCATATTCTAGATCAAGTTCTAGAATTTTACTTGTAAATATCTCTTGTAAAGAAACAAGAATTTCCAGATTAAGAAAGTGTGCCAAATGTTAAAGAAGTTAGCATGTTCTTGATATTGAGAAGTTAGTCTAGCATATTTAGATTCTACACAACACTTAGCTCAAATTTCAAAAAAGCTACACACTTAGACAACTTACCCTAATAAGCTTTAGAAGGCTAGACATAGCTTATAAGGGGCAATGAACAAATAGCCCACAAGTTGTGGTTTCAGGTCAAAGAGTAAGCAAATGACAACATGCTCATCTTAGAGTAATAAAAACATTATGCTACATCCCGAGCATTAGGGAAGTCTATAACAAACCCTACAAGTTCATAAACTTCATAAACATGATTCCCTTTCTTAAAAACTAAACTAGTTAAATTGTTAAAATATGTACAGGGGGATACCTCAAACATGATTTAAAGAACAAGACAAGTGAACATCAAATAAGAGTACTACTCCAAAAAACATCTAAAAAGGGAAGATCTTAACCAAGAAATGCAAGGAGCCTAAAACCTTCATTGTAATGCAACCAAAGTTGTGAACACCAAACATACAATGTGATCGAATAGAAAGGGACTTACAACATGGGGCCACGTTAAGATATTCTCACCCGATATAATCTCCACACTTGGCTCTTCAAATGCACATTGTTTAGCAAGTGGAACCATTGCTGACACTGGTGAGACAAAAATGAGAATATTATAAGAAAGAAATGCTAGCAAAACTGCCACCTCTGTCTATGAAAAAGCTTGCAAATGGGACAGTTAAAAAAATAATAACTTGAACATCTTTTTTTTCTTTTTAATAATAGCTTGCCACATAGCCACTAGCTTGCCCATGTGACCATAAACATCTATGCAATTAGATGATTTCCAAGACAAGCATATAAATCCAACTTAATTGAATGCTAAAGTCAATGCCTTAGCAATAGCAAGCACCAATTAAAAATTCACGAAATTCAACCAATAAAAGATTTGCAAGTGGTAATGTCACGGATTAGCAACAAATTTTGTTCAACAATTGAAGTTATCCTTTTGATGTATGAACATTAGATAAAAATAGCGGATGTCATCGCAATGACGCAACACTTTGCAATGTTACAACTTGTTTCTCGGCGTAATGTGATATCTTGAACTCAAAACAAAATAATTTATCAATTAAAGTTTTCTAGAACGTATATTCAATTTAAAGCTTATAAACGACCTTAGAAAACCTAATTTATATTTTAAAAAAAAGAAAAGATTATTAATGGGTAAGAAAAACATTTTATAATTGTTGTTACTCTATAATTTAAAAGCATTACATAAGTGGTTTTCTTGGAACGATAAGCATAAAATTCATTACAAAGCGACCACTATGTAATGAAATGACCTCATTTTTATTCCATGGTATTAATTGATGATTTGAAAATAGTTATAAAACCGAATGGTAACGCCCTCATAGGAGAGTTCATAATATATGCACCAGTTCTCCCATGATAAAGGTTTTGAATGAAATGTTAAATACAATCTCTTTTAACCAAAGTCAAGAGAGATCATTTGAATGAGCCTATTAAAGAGAGCGAGAATGTTCATTTGCCATTTCAAACATGGAATGTTGTCATTTAACAAAAAGAAAATTTGTTAGACACTTAGTGAGGATTATTACAATATTCAAGAGCGCAGACACAGACATAAAAACTCCGTGTTATCATATTCAATAGAAACAAGAATGACTAGTGGTCAAATAATGCTTTGAAAGAATATAAGAATCACATAGCATATGTTTGCTGAAGAAACAAATACATTGTAAAAAAGGCAGAGGCGAAAAAGTCAGCATGAGGCTGCGAATGAGTTACTGCATCACAACCATGCAAGCCACTGGCTCTTCCACCGATTCAAGGACAGACTGTAAGCTTTAGCAAAACATTTAAGCCCCATGGTGTTGGGTCCTACATGTGCCCACATGGTGAATTATGTTTCCTTTAATAGTTCCTTGTGAGTCAATACATCTCCACATCAATGTAAGAGACAAATCAACAAAGCAAACAAGAGTTAAGATAATAGTCCAACTTTAGGTTAGTATCCAACAACATGAAGATCAGATCTAAGATAAGTTGATTTCAGGATACAAATCATCCATCACATGCAGTCTAGAGAGGAAAAACAGATCAAGTTATTTAAAAGAAAAAAGAAAGGCTGGTGGACATAATTGAAAACATATAAGAACCATTCCAAAAAATTTCTTTCTCCAAAAAATACACAACAATTCTGAAGACTTCAGCCAGGAAAAAAAAAGTTGTAAAGGATACTAACTATCAATTCCGTAAACGTTTCGCCAAAAATCGATGCTTTCACTGAATCGATCAGGATGTGTAAAAGGAGCCATATACAACTGCAAGAAATCACATTGAAAAACAGATATAGAAAACAGTCATGAAATGATCACAACCGAACAAGAGCAATTCAAGCAGTAAAAAAACGGTCATCAGGTATTAGATATTAAATGATAGAGAACAAGAAAGCGCATACCGTTGCATGTGAAGGAAGGATAAGACCTTCAGGCTTCAGCCAGCGGTCTCGTGCAGTAATCACACTTCCAAGCATGCTCTACAGAAACAAATAAGACTTGAAATGCACCAGCAACAACAAATTATAGAAGCTTTAATATCTGGAAGGGTCAGAATGTCAGATATGAACGTCTCAGTACAGAAAATACACATCTAACCACAAATGTCATAATTGTGACACACATGTTTGAATCTTAACCTCATAAAGAAGCATGTACCCCATCCATTCAGATATTATAACATCAACCTCCTCGTTGATCTCCACATCCTGCACAAAGATACAAATTAGAGTATTTTACATGTGAAGTTAAAACCCATATATACCTTTAAAAAAGATGTTAAAATTTTAATTACTCAGAAGGATCATTAAACAAAGTGAGTATTAACGCACAAGTTAAAAAATAAGTTAAAAAAGTCATCCGTGAAATAGGTTTTGAAAGGTGAGAATAAACATGATTTTTCGTCCCAATGGCCGTTTTAATGAGATATATAAATATGTGTATATATAATAAGGTATTTGAAAGATACTGTAGAACAGATGCTTTCGTTTTTACATTTTGTGTTATCAGGTTAGAAACAAATTATAATGGAACTGCCTCATTTTTATTTGGTTCTTCAGAATTCACCGTTATATCATTAGATTTTTGGTCACAACATTCCATTACCCGTTTTAATGAGATATATAAATATGTGTATATATAATAAGGTATTTGAAAGATACTGTAGAACAGATGCTTTCTTTTTTACATTTTGTGTTATCAGGTTAGAAACAAATTATAATGGAACTGCCTCATTTTTATTTGGTTCTTCAGAATTCACCGTTATATCATTAGATTTTTGGTCACAACATTCCATTACCCATTTCCATTAAGTAGCTTCCAACTAGGGTGGGGTTTCGGGGGTCAAATATATGCAACATTACCCTTGTTAGTGATAAAACTAAAAACAAGGTTGTTTATGATTGATCATTTGTAGCGAACGTAGTATGCAACTTCAATAAATAAGAAATGCACATGATTTAATTAATCATTTTACTTTAGTCCATCATAATCCGGACCGGACCAAAGAACTAAAAATCATTAGATTTTTGGTAAATTTTCAAATTTTTCTCTAGCTATACCTTGAATGAACTACATGCAGGTACAATCACTAGCTAGAAGCAAAAGAAAACAGCACATGCATCTTGCCCAATAAATTCATGAAATATACCATTTAAACAACCATAAATCACTGTTTAGTGTGAAGCACATAAATCATGGTCTTCCAGGAATTACAATCAAGATGTTGCTATAATTAATTCAACACAAAGACTTAATATTTTATGGGTTAATGTTTCAGCTAATTCAACAACAAAGCTGCCATGTTCTACAAGACTTCAACAACCCAACCAGGCACTTGGAACATAAGTTCAAAAGGCTATGCAGTGCTGGAGGTTGCACCTTACCTTGTGCGCTTCATGCACAGGAGACGCAAGACATCATTACCCAAAAATACACAACATAGTCTTAAGTGCAGCAGTACACATACACACAACGCGGATGATTCCGCTATTGTCTCGGCCTATGTTTTGGTCATGGTCTTCTCCAACGATTTTTGTTTCAACATATCCTAATTGGGGAAGGGAGTTAAATTCGGAGGATGAAGATATTGAGAGTATGTTTGATTTACAAATAGATCTTCCAAATATAGATGATCTTTTCCCTCCTTCAGATGAGTTGGAGTTGATTGAAACAGTCGAAGAAATTAATCTCATTTTAATCTTGAATTTAACGTCTAAAATATTTTTAATTAGTGATGGTAGTAATTAAAAAAAAACTTCTACGATGATTAGAAACTTGTTAATTTTTAACGTGGTTATGAATCGTAAGAAGTAACGTCAACTTTGGAGGTAAAACTTAACATTGAGCAATTACCCACAACAATTTGGAAAAAATTAAAATACTTAAATCAAAAACTTTATTTACCCATGTTGGGAATAAATTAAGCATTTCATACATATATAAAAGTGATTATTACACATGAAATACAAGTTACATAACTTGTTACATGTACAACAATTTTTACCCAAACTTTAAACTATCTTAGATTAACCTTTTTTACACCATATTAGACCAAATTGAGGATAAAAAATTACCTCAAATCAGCCCCAAAACAGCCAGCCCCAAGCTGCCACACTACCCCTCTTTTAGCCCCAAAACCCACTTACACACTCCACTAAACTCTCTACCCAAAGCCCCTTTTGTTCTAACCCAAAAACACCATCATAACAAATATGCAAACATGATAAATCAAGACATATTTGTTGTCCAAATTTTCAACTCCATCAACCTTCTTTCACTCTTCATTTTATTCCTAAATTCATCCATAAGCACAATAGATGTTCAATCTTACAATTCCTAGCAAAAACACCTTTTCTCATCAAATTTTCTTTAAAAAACCCATCCAAACTTCTGAAAATTTATGTTTAGAAACTCAAATATTTCATAAAAATAATCTTCATTTCAAGAGTTTTCCATAGACACCAATCTTGAAGAAATCCACTAAGAATAGACCAAAAACTGTCAAGTTGTGGGACTTGTTCAACAAGTGTTGCTCAACAGTAATCAATCTCCAAAGTAGCAAAATATCAAAGAAAGTTGGATCTTAGTTATTGAGAAGTTGTACCAAAGGTTAAGGAGTATTTTTGGAGCTAAAGATCGAGTTATGTCACATGGGCTGATTTTTTACAGGATTTAAGAACAAGTGGGAAAGTTTTGTATAAACTTGTTTTTAAAAAAATAAAATTCCGAAAGAGAAGTTCTTAAATCTTGAAAAATCATATCAAAATGATAATTTTGAGTATGAAATGATTTATCACATGTATATTATTGTAGGCATCATGCATGTTAATTTTATAAATTGTTGTATGTTTAAAGGCATGATTAACACTACTTTGTGAATGTAATTGTGATGAAAATGGTTATATGGACTTGGAAAATATTTGAAATGCATTTTAAAAGTAATTTCCAGTAGCTACATGTTAAGAAAATCTCTTGGATATTTTTGTTGAAATTTATACGTTAAAATGATATTTTAATGGATTTTAAGGTGTTAAATACTCATATTATGAAACATGCTATTAGATAAACTCTTGATGATCAAAAATAATTAATAAAACCATATTATAATGTCTCTAACAAGATTTGGCCAGAATATATTTATTTTGGAATTTTTTATGATTTTTGAGTGATCGTTAAATTGTTTATCGGTAAATTGTGAAATAGTAAAATATAAAATAATTACCAAATATAAAAATATAGACTTGAAATTTATATCACATACTCATATTGACAATAACTACAATTGGTAAAATTTTGGGAAGTTTGTTGACGTTTAAGGACCTTAATAATTTTTACTCGGTTATTAATAATCGGTAAGTTAGAAAACAGTAAATTATAAAATAAATACTAAATGACGTCTTTTGGACATGAAAATGTTGTGAGACACTCATATAAACAGTAGATACATGTAAAAAAAATTATATGGATTTTTGTGACCATATATTGACTTAAATAAATTCTATTTGTTTTATCGGTAAAATAATGACGTTAATTATTAAAAATACCCCAAGTAATTTATAATGGTGATTTAAAATTTAATATCCCTTAAAATAGTTTCTAGAACATCATAAAATTTTTACATTATTTTATTCGGACTTAAATAATTTTAAACCGATTTTATTTTATTTATCGATAAAATGTCTATAGAGAATAATAAAATACCATACATGACTTTTATAAGTTTAAATGTCCAAATAAATGTGGTATATGACTTCTAGAACTTTGATATAATTTCATTAAGCTAATTATTAATTATTTACTAATTTATCAAATTACTAGAAATTGTTTATTTATTAAATGGTGTAACATTGTTAATTAAATTTGAGTAATAATATACCTAAACAAAAAATTTATAATTGTATTAATAACCTACTGCCTCATAGTATAAAATAAGTTTAACTTAGATGGTTTATAAATTTTACAGATTTAAGACATCATTTAAATAACGGTAAATACCTAAATTGTCGAAAATAATCGTAAAATTGTAATAAATTGGCATAACGAATTGTAATCTGATTGGACAACCTTAAATTCATTTTAAATAAGGTATTATAATGACTTGACTTATTTGGGCCTTGTTGGAGAATTAATATGTATTTTGTAAACCAATTATCGATTTTATTACCGGAAAAACTATGTCGTATTTAAAAAAATAGTGTTTTATGAAATCTTCTGTAATAATGATTCTATAGACTTATAAACTATATTCTAGTTGATTTGAATGAATTTCAATACTCTTTTAAGTTATATTTACTTTAAGAATGATTGAAACAAAACATTCTATTTAGTGGTTTCTTTGAAAAATCGTATTGAATTTTAATCAATTTTTGTTACATTGCATTTTCATACATGCTAATGATGCCCCAATATAATACAAAGGTTATGTTTAATGATATGATTATGCTAAGCATGTTTTACCCATGTAGGAAAGATTATGATTTGATTTTGCTATGTTGTAAATAAAGTATGTTTTGCTATGTTGAAAATAAAAGATGTTTATCATATGGAAAAAGTTAATATTTTTGACTTTTCAAATGCTATTAAAATTATAAGATATATATTATATACAAAAATATTTTAGCCTAAATGGCGGGTAAATATGCCACAGCAAATGTTGTGTGCATGATTAAACGACTCACCAATGCTAAGCGCATATTGTTCACTACCATTGTGTTACACTTGTCGGACATGTCGCGGACGGTAGACCGACTACCAAACGAGTCACAAGATGACTCACAGAGTACTCATGCAAATTTATGATGTGAGTTTGAAATTGATTTGGATACATTGAGATCTTATGATTTATAATGAAAAATGAAAACTTTTGAATTATTATGAAACCATTGAATTGAGTTTGAATGATGATATGCTTTATCAAATGAAAAAGCATCTTTCGAAATGAATTTGCTCAAACCAAAATGTTTTAACAACTTTTTTGACGGACACTAGTGTGTTATACTCAGTTTTTAGCTGATACTATGCTTTGTATGTTTTCCAATAGTTTTGTTTTTAGAGTGAACCCCCATGGCACCTCGACGGAGAATTGATATGCGAGCGGAGGATGAACTTGAGTTAGAGTTTGACTCCCTTTTGTTTATATCTTATTATTGTATTTGAGAGACTATTAGTACAATTGTTTAGATTTGGACTATTTTAAAGATATAATTCGAACTTTAGACTTATTTCGATTTTGTTGTAATTTTCCTTTATTTTGGACAGCTAAGACTTCCGTTATATTGCTTTGGTTTTGGTTCAAGTATTTTACTTGGACATTGATTTAACCTTTAAGTAACCCCTTAATTGTGTTGGCAAAAGTGAGCTTCCGCTCGATTAATACTAAATTCGATTTGTCTTTGCCTTCATAATTCGGCGCGGTTACATTGATGATGATGATGATGATGTTCAGTCTGATTTTGATGTTCATGGACCCGTTTCTCGTATATGGATCTATTTTTCCTCTTTCTAAATTATGATCATTTTCGTGTTTTGTTTGATGTTAGGCATGTTTGTGGTGTGTGATGATTTTGAGACCTCTGCTTTGCCTTATGATTTTTTATTTTTGAGGGAAAATTTTTTATTAATAACTACTGAAAAAACCCTCAAAGTATTTCTTTTGCTAACAATCTTGGTTCGAGTCATAAGGCCATAAAACTTAAAGTTTAGGAGGCTATATACTTTACATGATTTAGGAGGCAACTGATTTATTTAATGGGTTCTATATGATGAACACTTTGTTCTCTAAGAGAAATGCAATGAATTTAACTATTAAGCCATCATTTGACTGTTAATACTTACTTTCCATTAAAATGTTTAGTGTAAACAACTTGATGAGATCTAGTACATGATGATTATAGCTAAACATTTTTGTGACCTAAAGTTTCCCAAAAGTGAGTATTCACAAGTAACCCAAAACTTATACTCTGGTGTTTGTGATTCGTGTTTTGTTTGTCCATCTAATATGGAACTGGTTATCAAAAAAGTGTAGCTATTATACTGCTGGTTCATTTGGATGTTGTTTATGTTGATACTGGTTCTGTTGATGGTGATTTTGTTGTTGAAACTGTAGATGCTATTGATGCTGGCTCTGTTCTTGGTTCTGTTGGTTCTGTTTTTGTATGTTGTTCTATTTGGTGAAAATGCTCTTCATCATTAATGCCTAATATAAGATGACTTCAAACATGCTCTTTTCAATCTTTGTATCCAAAAAATGCAATAACTCAGATTATTTCCTTCCTGAGATCCAAAAAATCTAGAAGTCTTCCTTCCCTTGCAAGTTTGGTCTTATTCATGTGTGGTATGTGATAATCTATATCACCCAATTTTTTTATAACCTCAACTTTACATGCTTGTAAAGTGATCCATACAAATTTCAAAGCATTTAGTTGTAAAGCCTCAAATGCAAAATTTACAGCCTTAACTGATTGTGAATAATTGTATGTTGATTTTTGATGTTGCAATTCTTGTATAAGACATTCATGTCTAGAGAATTTGGGTTGTTGGACTAAATGAAAGCTAAAACCCTCTAATGTTGCTTTCTCCTTAAACCCTAAATCATTGTCAAGAATGTGTGGCTTAGAATTGTCTTGTTGAATATATATTGTCTTGCTTGCTCATTCTGGCCATTTGTTTCTTATTGCTGGTAAAATTACTTGAACAATCATATCCCTCATGTGAGTCTTAGTGTTGATTGTATTGGTTTTGTCCTTGTCTCTCTGCTCTTCCTGTTCTTTGAACTCCTTTGAGCTGGTACCAGAGATATAAAAGGAAAGACACATATCTTTCCATCAAAAATCAATTGACTATCAATTGAAAAAATGGGTCTAGCCACTACATCTGAAATGTTTGGTTCCATTTGTTTTAGGCACCAAATCTAAAATTTTACTTTCTATGTGATTTTTTGGTTCTGATCTGTTTGTTTAGTTCTTTGTAAAACTTTGGCTTTGATCTGTGTTGTGGCGCCATTTTTAAAATTTTTTAAAAGTTTGGGTAAAAGTTCAATTTTTGATGACTTAATTTCAAATCAAATTCTTGTTTTGGTTGTAGCTAATTAATCAAATTTATACGCTAAATGCAAATTCTCTTTGTTTTTTAAATCTGAAGTCAATGAAAGCTTTAGTATTCGTATGCAAACGTGGTGAGAAGGTAGTTCATTGTCCATATCCGTCTGTAACAGATTAGCCAGACCTATTACCGAGACTGATAGTTTGGACAGTTCGAGTCTGCCCAATGACTCCTAAAAGAACTTTCCTTATTATTCAATTAATCAAAAGTTAATCATTGTTTCAAGGGTGGATCTATATACAGCCTAAGCCTCAAAAGACAACTAAAAATAACAACTAATCTAATTACAAAACATACAAAGACTAATTAATGTGACATGTCGATAATGCCTTTAGTCCCTTTGACCCGAGTCATCACATTATCGCTGCCTGAAGTTCCACCTTGCCTTCAAGGTGGATAAAAATTAGCCTTGTGTGTCCAGTCCTTCGAATGTGAGTCATTCACCATTATTGTATCTAATTCACACTCTAGCACTTTCAGTAATTCTTGCTTGGATGTTCCATGGTCAAAATGGACAGTACTGAACTAAGGAAATAAATCCATGCTTTAAGACCCAGACATAAAATGAGATATAAATTCTAAGTCCCAAGTCCAAGTCTGCAATCTCAAGCTTGTAATCCTCCATTGAAGTTGCCTTTCTCAAATTAAATTTCAGAACTATTTCAATAGTCCCTATTAACAAATCAGCCAAGAATATTGTTAAATTGATGATGTCATTGCTGATTTCATCAGCACAGCTCATTTCATAATAAATCACATTATTGATTCGTCATGCCCTTGTTCAAAAAATAAAACCAGCTAAATTCTTACAGCCTTTGATATTACCTCCTCTCCTTCAATTTTTTCTCTCTCCTCAAAACCAAAGACCCAAAAATACACAACATTATCACCCAAATACCCCAACACTTTCTTCTCCCATACTCCGACCAATGTAGTTGTCCTCACGTCGCCGGCCAGCCCCCAATTTTTTCCGGCAAGAAACCCTCGATTTTTGGTGGCCTTAAATTCATACAGCCCTGCTTCTCCATCTTTACAAGGGACGCATATTATTACGAGGCTTTCATTTTTGTCTTCTTTTATTGGGTGAAAAAAGTGTGCCTTCTGAAATTTGTTGACTCCTTCTCACAAACTTCTAAACCTTATGAATAAAGCTTCTTTATAAGGCATCAAAAGCGCAGTATTTTGCCAGCCTGCTGACATCATCAGTGACGTCATCCGTTACGTCATTGACATGCTAAGCCCTACTTTCCCTTTCTCTTTCCCAGATGAAACCCTAAATACACAAACTCCCCCTTGTTTGATTTTCTCTCCTTCAAGCTCAGATACTTCAAAAAGTATGGAATTAATTGTCCACCAATCCCTGGCGTCCCTACACATTGTTACCAGCAAATCGCCTTGTTCTGCCTCCTTTCTCTTCTCTTTTATTCGCGCAACTCCACACTACACACTGCTGCCGCCAACTTCCTGGCGTCCTCGCTGCTGCTGACCAACTCGCCGGCCACTTCTCCGGCAAATACCCACCATAACCACAGGAGCCTTCTTGAACGCACCCATTTTTCTTCTCTTCACTTGAATCTCCTTTCCCCAAAAATCCTTTTTTTTCTTACCCATACTCCTTGGTTTGCCGCACCTTTCAACAGCTCTCGCCGACGGTGTTGCTGCCATTTTTCTCCATCCTAGTAAATACTTCTTTTTCGTATTCAACCAAAGCCTAGCTGTGTTGACCGACCTTCTTCTCCACGTACACCCTTCAACAGTGTTCATCGTCACCGCCCTCTTCGTCACTCGGATCCGGTACCAACAGCCCGGTCCTTCTCCAGAACCACCATCATGAGCATCCAAAATCCTCTCTCTTTTCTTCTTCTTTCTTGAACCTTCCTTCTTATTTTCTTATTTCCATTATTGTGTTTCTCTATGGTTCCTGTTTTTCTTTATTCTCCTTTTTTCTCATTTACATTCTGCTCTTCTTTTTAATTTTGACTTTTTCTTTTCCTGGTTCCCAATTCTTTGTTATCCTTTTTTTTCCAATACCTTTTGTTTTTCTTGTAGCCTATTTCTTTATTTTGTTGTAGCAATTTCTTACTCATTTTGCCCAAAATCATCTTTTCCTCCTCCACCATATTTGGGTATTCCTCTTTGACTTTTGAATTCTCTTCAAGAACTGTTATTTGTTCCTCACATATATCCTTAATCTCTTCTTTAAATTTTAGATCTATTTTGCCTTCAATCTCTTCATCAAACCTTGAATGTTCACAAATGGTGTTTTCTTCAATATAGGGAACAAATTCTTTGCAGTCTTGAAACATATTCTTGACCACTTTTTTCATATCTTCATCTTCTTTTAGTTGTTTACTAATGCTATAGTCAACTCATTATATTGTTTCGGCAACTTCCAATAGTTTGTCTCCCATATTATGCCGTCGCCGATGAGTCTCTGATGACCGGAGTCGTACTCCTCTGATACCATTTGTAAAGGATCAATCGAACTCGTTAACGAAACTGATAGTTTGGACAATTCAAGTCTGCCTAATGATCCTAAAAGGACTTTCCTTATTATTCAATTTTTTAAAAGCTAATCACTGTTACAAGGGTGGCTCTATATATAGCCTAAGCCCCAAAAAACAACTAAAATAACTAATCTAAGAATTAGTTTAGTTGTTTTGAATGTCAATTTACATTATGTAATTTTTTTCACTTTTAATAAAGAACAATTGTAATGTTTCAATTAAAAATTAGAGATCTAACTTTGTAATTTTATTCAAATGGGAAGAAAAACTTTAATTTTGCCTCCAAATTTAAATGAAATAGAAAAGTACTTTAATTAGAAAAAAGGAGGGAAGGATTAGTATTTAATCCATTCTCTTAGTATACCCCAACTACCACCTTTTATCAGGTCCCCTCATAACCCTTAAAATTTGTGCCCAAACCAAATGGAACAAGTAAAGAGAATAGCAGGGAGTATATAATACTTCAGACAATATGATATTCATATTTTAGTATCAACTTATTATTCTTGTGGTAAACACCATTTTAGCGCAGAACTATTATAATGAGAACACGAAGAATTCTAAAAGTTATTTTCTTCTTCGAATGCTTTTTATCTTTATTAAAGAAGCAGCGGTTTTTCAAACTTCATATTCAAGTAAATTTGGGTTACGAGTTTTACTTCTTTTTCGAACAAACAAGCATAAGTTAATTACCAAACCCAAGAAGGAGGCGCACAAGGCGTGAAGCGTATCAAGATACCCAAGGTGCACGCCTCTTGTAGTGGGCTTTGCCTCACCTAGCCGAGGCGTTTTCAGCCGAGCCTAAGCTCGAGGCGCACAAGACGCAATGCAAGGCATACTTTTTAAAACTGAGGTCATGGTAAGGTGTAAGTTGGTGACTTTTGCGCACTATAATATACTTCCTCCGTTTTGAAATACTTGCACCCGATCATGACATGTCTAGGAAAATGTCACTATTAGTAGCAAGTATAAGTTGGTGACAAATTGGTTTGGGAATAAAACCCCTAAGATACTACAAGCAATTTAACCCTATTACCTTCATGGCATTTTCAAATATTAAAGAATGCTTGTTTCAAAATCCTACCTCCACTCGTCCATGTAACACTTTGACAATTTCAGATAGGTTATTTGCATTCACAACTTCTTTTGCCTGTTGAACATGCAACAAAAGTCAACAAGTGCATTTTATACAAAGAGATATTTTTAATTCAAATAGATAAACGATATGAGAACAGAAAATTCTATAAAATGAAATTTAACCAAGTACCAAAACAACAAATTTTCAAATTAAAAAAAAAATACTGAAAAACAAAATAAATCAAATTTTAACCAATAATTAAACAAAAAAAGTTATAAACTAAGTTCTCTATTAAGTTACAAATTTGAGATACTAAAGAAAATTGATAAAACTAAAAAAAAAGTTGAACATTAAATTATATCCGGATATCAAGGGGAATAGAAATTTATGAGCCAAAAAAGTGGCCTTGTGTACGCACAAAACAAGTACCTCTAGTATTGGCAAAGACATGCTATGGTTCACCTAAAAATGCTTCCATAAACAATGTGCGTGAAAAGCGAATAAAATCTCAAACTACTAAAATGCATGGGCCAAATGAAGCTATTAGGGAAAATATTTAGGCAAATGTTGAAACAAATATGTTTCAACTTTTAATGCAATTTGTGAAATCACAATGGCACAAAAAAAAGAGTATAAACATAGCACAAGATTTTCAAATGCCCCAGTACATTAAATGCTTTATATCTACAAAACAGCATATCATCCAGTAATAGTTATTAAATGATTTGAATGGTAACGGTAAAGCAGTGCAAATTTGGTAAGAAAATATCGTAACAAGTTTAATGGTCATATTTGTTCTCCTCTAATCATCTCATTTTTTTCATATAACTTATATTCTAATGCATTACCATATGAAAATGTGGTATTAGGTGGTAATGTAAAATTGTGAAAAAAAAATTATGACCAAAGTTTCATTACCATAGGAATAACATTATACATTTCATAAAAATTTACACTATAATAATTCCCATTACCATTTTTAGTACCAACAACTAAACGGGTCGTTAAGACTTTTTCACTGTAGATGTCCAAAAACTTTCTTAGCCTCCGGCAATCCTTTGGTACATACCCTGTCCCACCGGCTTGTCAAGCTTGGGAAATTTTAAATACCGGTTCGATTAAGACTGCCACCTCTAAAATATCAAGAGTAACTTGCACTCACCACCAAAACCATTCCTATTAATTGCAGTCCTTCAACATTAGCAGAAATACTTTCTTGCTCTTTATGGTGGAAGCTTATTTGACAGATCACCGATTGTTCTAACACCTCGATAAAGCAATCCAATTTCATATCTACCATAACAGTAAAAAAAAGTAGGTTCTCTATCCCTCGAAAATTCTTTACTTGTGTAGCTCAGCATATCCTATTGTCTAGGAATGTTAAGAAAGTCATACACAAAGTATGAAGGTTTCTCATATGAAATCAACAAATCACATAGCCTAGTTCTTTTTTTAATTTTCACCATTTTGAGAACATCATGAGAAAAGAAAATTTCTCTCCTAAGAAGACATGCAGGGCTGCGCTATCTAGTACTTGAAAACTGAAAAATGAAAGCAAAACTACATCGTGACTTTGATAGATTTCTCCTCTAGCTATATTTTTGTTCCTTTGTTTCTCCTTTTCATTCCCTTTAATTAGTGAAGGGAAGTTTTAATTAATGAAGAGAGGTGTGGGGCTGAAAATTAGAAAGTCACGATGAAAATTTTTTTTTTCCTCAACTTCTGCCTAATTTTTTTTAACCCTCTTATTTTTGCTTTTACTTCTTGCAGGCTTTCATTAGGGAGAGCATGTGACCCCTTACAAAAGGACAAATGATGTGAAAAAAGCATCTCAAGAGTTTATGGCTTTGTCTTTTCTTTTCGAAGTTATACTACCTTCACTAGAAATGTTGGTTGCATAGTTTCTTCATTATATTATCTATCTGTCATTATAGTTTGTTAGAAATAAAGTATTGAATTAACAGCTTATCACATGCACATATAGCACAAGGACAAAAACAATAATATCAACTAATTAGAATTATGCTCTCATATTCATTACCCCTCCGCCCCTCTCAATTTTGCCTTGATATTATTTTAAGCGTTCCTCTCAATTTGACCTCAATTTCTATTTTAGATCATCCCACCCATTTCACCTCATTTCTTATCTTAATTAAAAATGGACGGCACTCTCTTTAATTTCATCCGCGCATTTCAACTCTTTTCAAATATCATGCACATACTTCAACCTATCTTCATTTAAAACCAAAATCTAACCTTTCTCTTAAAAAGCCTCAATTATAATAGTCTGCAAACCAGGGATCCAGGAAACCAAGTACCACAGTATCATAACCTCTGTAACAACAAAATTTCCCTACTTACTTAGAACTGAAAAGAGGGCAGATTTGTGATTTTGGTTCAGCATGTGACTTTGCAAATTTCAGAAACTGACATGTTATATCTTTCAGCTTAATCTATGACAGACACTAAAGAATATCAAAAAGCTAGGAGTGATGATGCAACTTGCACTTTGGATTAAATATTAAGCATGAAATACAAAATGAAAATAAAAATTTTAACAAGTACAAATATTACTTAAGGGATGCATAACCTCAAAAAGGTACCTGTACTGCAATGTCACTGGCATCTACAGCATAAACCTGACAAAAGAGAAAAAAATTAAAAATAGTGTACTATATACTCTTTTCATCCTATGATTTTGCTACACTTACCATTTTGGATTGTTTTATCAATTAATTTATATTCTATATTTGATTGTGGTACCACATTTTATTTCCTAATCTCATCATCAAAATCATTCTCTTTTAGACACCTCATCGATTTGTTTGTCTCATTTTCTCACTACATATTAATATCTACTTACAATGTTCCATCCAACACATTTTGTAAGCTATAAAATATATGTTAGTGACACATTCTAAATGATAAGGATCGGGTTTCCACTTGAAAGATCCATATAAGTTGTTTATTTTAGTTGAGTAAACAATATCTGTTAATTGACTTATACATTTTTCATACTGATATTATATTTATTATATAAGTGGACTGCATGTGGTTCGATTAGGAAATGGCATTAAGTGGGATTTAGTTTCTATGTTTAAAAGGTATTGTATTTAATTTAATGAGTCGAGAACATGATGCAAAATTTAGCAATGATTGCAATCGCGGTAATGACCCGGTGTAATGGTATCGAAAGTATTGTAGTTATTATAACTCCAAATATAGGTTGAAGGCCTGAAATAGTTTTTGAAACGACCCAAAAGATAGTTGTTTTGCACCTTTACAATGCAGTAAATACCAGTTTGTTTTTATAAACTTTACAATGTGGCTGACGCGATGCGATGCAACCTTATTTTTGCACTATGATTAATAAGCCCAAAAAGAGATGATAAATAACATGTACAAGGGCTTTATCTGAAAGCACATGAGACAAAGGCAAGCAAGTATCAATTCAAAGTCGCGCATGAATTTAGCTAGCCCAATTAATTGGATCAATAGTGCCCTAAACCAAGCCCACCCGCCTAAGTTGGACAAAGTTTAGATTTAAAGTTTTTATTCACTCATCAACACAAACACAACACAAAAACCTTTCGCCCTACAATTTCAAAACACATTAAAGATTTAATCTTTAATAATTTAAACCCACCCATACATAAAACATAATAAATAAATTCATCTCCCAAAATTTTAATAATCTTCCCCTCAAAATCCATAAAAATAAAATCTAAGAACTTCCATCAAAGGCTAAAATTCAAGCTTTCAAGGTTTCGACCTTTGCAATGCTTTTCACACAAAACACCAACTAATCATCCAAATAATCAAACATCATTATCCCAAACCAAAAGGCTTCGATCTTGGTTCCCAAAATTCAACAAAAACGTACCAAAACACAAGTGACACACGAAAATCGAATCATTACCAAGATTTGATCTTTTACGTTACTTGTAGAAAAACCCGAGTTTTCTAATAAAAAGTTTTTCTCTAAATTTTGACATTTTTCAGCTTCAAACTCACCAATATTTCAAACATAATTTCTAACCAACATTTCAAACATAATTTCTAAGTAATTCACCATATTGTTTTCAAGTATTAGTAATATACTAAATGTGCATTTTGTGGACTCAACATCAATCATTGGTATAGGTGATGAGAATTGAATATAAACCCGTCACAACGGTAAAAGGGAAAGCTCTAAAAAACTCGGGGCTAATTACCAATGATTCTCAAATTATTAGTCAATAGCTAGTATGAATTAAGAAATATTATAATTAGGGAAGACTTCAACCAATTTGGTTTGCATCGTTCATCTTGCTTCACCAAAAACTACTCTCTTGCAATAATTATTGCGAATGTCAACTACCTTAATGAGTCTCCTAGATCTAAGGCTCCACAAAAATGACCTAATGTCTTTGACAATTAATTGGTGAGATTTAGGGTGACGCAAGCAGTGAGGCAAGGGTTCACAAACAGACTTCTAGGACAAATAATCTACCTAGGGATGAAAATACTATTATTGTACGAGCTAGAAGAAATCGGTGGATTTCCCTAATAAATGATATGAGTGAAATGACAAATAATCAACTAAACCAAAAGCTTAAGTTGATGTTGACGAAATTTTAGGATATATTTTATACTCTAACACATCCCTTTACATGAGCCCTTTACATGAATCCATGAATATAAGAGGATAAGCATGACACCAGAAAAACAGTACCCTTTTAGCTCCAGCTTGCGCACAAAAGATGGACAGAATTCCAGTTCCGCAACCAACATCCACAACTACCTGGAAACGTTATCAAACAAGATTCATTTGAAGTAACTTGTGTGACCTCATTATTTTGCCAATTCATAGGTCAACAAAATACAGAGGAAACCAAGTGTAAAAGCCTTACTTTGCCAGCAATCAAATGCTTGTAATTGAAAATTGCATTTCGGTAGGTGTTAGTCCTCACGTGATCCTGGCAAGCCATAGAACAGAGTTGAGGTTATAAGATATAATGGACATACACAAACTCTAATTCAATAAGCTCTACCTTACAAAAGAAAGATTAATAGTTCAAGTCCAGTAATGAAACACAAGGAACTTCAAGAAACTCAATAAAAATCAAAGTTTATAAATGTTGCCCTTGACAATGTACAAGACATTCACATTCAAACAATTAATTTCAAGAAACTGAATAATTAAATAAAAATAAAAAGAAACCTTAATCATCTCCTCGTGAATGCCAAGATGAGAGTAAGACTGAAAGTAAGCAACATCAAAAATAGTACAAGGAGGAGCATTGGCGGCACCATCTTCGTCAGTAGAAGACACATCGCGTGATCTCCGACGCCCTCTCTTCAACTTACTACTGCAATTTTGCAACATCGACCCAATAAAAAAACCAAACCCTGTTCTCACTCTCACTCTCACTCTCTACCTTCGTTCCCTTGGCTTAAATGTAGTACAAACTAAAACCCAAATCAATTTATCCCACCTCGACTACTTCCCATTATTATATTTAGGGTTCGGGTCTTATGACTAAACAGGAAGAGTTTATACTTTAATGCTCCGTAACATTCATATTCATATATTTCTACTTCTTACAATATAATGCACTATTAACTCATTATTTTTAATTTGCTATTAATTTTTTAATTTATAAATCAAAATATAGTTAAGTGTAATTTCTTTAATTTGTCTTAATGTAAATATTTTTAATATTATATTTGTATAATTTTTTATTATTCTTAATTAGACATGTTAATGTTTGAATTATTGCATTAAATTGTCTAAAAAGTCAAATAATACAATTATTTTGGAACTGAGTACGTATATGAGTATAATAATATAAACATAGTGTTCAAAATATAGCCAATTCGAATTATTCGAAACAGATTATATGGTATTTGGTTTTGAAAATAGGATATTCGATTTTTGAAAATTGAATTCCTAACTGGGATTAAGTATTCGATTTTCGAACCTCAATATCTAGTTTTCCAATTTTTTATTACATTTACTTTTACTTTTATTATATCTAATTTTTTTATTAAAAAAATGTTTTTAGGTTGTTGAATTTACTAATATGTACAACTCTCAACTATAACTAAGTCGCATAACTAATTTATTGTTAATTAATTTAGATTTTGAAAAATCCTACCATAATACTAAAATGATTTCTTTTCATATTTAAAAACTAAGCTTGATCCAAATTAAACCGGATATTGAGCTTAAATATTGATGTGTAAAAATGCATTATTCTTTTAAAAATTGGATATTCAGTTACTGACCAAATTAAACCAGATAGGATCAAAATCGGATTATGATTTTCATGATCCGCAAAACCGGATATCCGAACAATCTAATATCCGATTTTGAACACCCCTAAATATGGATATTATTCTTTATAATCAAATTTATATTTTTTTTTTCTTCTGACGTATTCACCTCTTCAAATTTGTCTTTCATTTAAGATTTTTCTCTTATATTCTAATGCACCTAACTATTTACATAATTGTAATTAAAGCATCATTATAATTAGCACATTATTAAATGATACATCTGATTAGAGTATGAGAAGAATATTAATGATAATTTCTAATTCAAAATTAGTAATATTGAAATTTGTGCAATGCATGAATTTATTAGTATGAAATACATAAAAATATAACTTCAGAGAATAATATCAATATATATTATTATAATTAAATTTATCAAATACATGACTTTTGTAAAAACAACAATCAAGTATAATTTTTTTAATTATTTATCGAAAATACATTTTCATTCAATTAAATATATCGAATTCTAGGCTAAGTATATAGTACTTAAAGGTGTTCATTCGGTTGATTGGGTCGGTTTCGGACGGGTGTTATTCGGTTCGGTTGCATTTTTCAGATCGGTTATTTTTCGGCTGTGTGTTACAACGAGTCACACTCGGGTCGAGTCGGTTAGTCACGGTTCGGTTAGAGATCGGTTATTCAAGCTATCGGGTTAGCATCAGTTCGGTGTCGGTTGAAGTTCGTGTCGAGTGTCAATCGGTCTCGGGTTGTCATCGATTACTAATTGGTTCGATTTTTTCGGGTACAGATCGGGTTCGAGCTTTATTTTTCGAGTAGTTATCGGTTAAGGATAACTATTGATCGGGTCAATATCGAAATAAGTTAATAGTCAGGTTTTTAATTGATGTATGCTCATTTACTTACAAAAAATAATTACCGATTGTTTTATCAAATATAACAGATAGGGGTGTCAAACAGGTCGGGTTGGGTCATTTTCAGGTTCGGATCATATAAAAATGGGTCAATAAACCCTTAACTTGAACCTGACCCATTTAATTAATGGGTCAAAAATTGAAACCCCGACCTGATATGTAGCAGATCGGATCAACCTGCTAATGAATTTAACCTACTTTTTTTTTAGGTCATTAAATTCATATATTTCAGGTCATTTGACCCATTTAACCTTAATTAAAGGCTTCCTCCAAAAACAAACGTATGACACTTAATGCAGCGAGCACACGGTAATCTTTAGTAAAAGGCAAAAGAATAGTTCGCTTTGTGCTCATGGCGTGACTGTGTAAGTTGGTATGAGAACTGTGGAAGTGATTTAAAGGATTTTTCTTTTATTAGTATCTTCCATAGCCGATGTGGGACAACTTCCTTTGTTATTGAAAGTCATCTTCAGCTAACAAATCCCACTGACAACTTCCTTTCTTATTGAAAGTCATCTTCAGCTGACAAATCCCTCAATACATGGTAATTGGTTTATCTTAGTTTTACGAAGTATTTGGCAAATGTTGATCCGTCTTAAATTTAATAAGTGGGTTAAACAGGTTTTTTTCGGGTTTAAATATTCAACCTGAACCTAACCCATTTAATAAACAGATCAGGTCGGGTTGACCCATTTAATTAATTAGGTCAAAAATCTAAACCCAAACCCGCTAATTTCGAGTTGGTTTCAGATTAGGTTAGCAGGTCGGGTCAGCTTTTGCCAGCCCTAATATTAGGCAGATTAATTTATTTCAATTAGTTTATATATATATATATATATATATATATATATATATATATATATATATATATATATATATATATATATATATATATATATATATATATATATATATATATATATATATATATATATATATATATATATATATATATATATATATATACATATATATATATATATACATATATATATATATATACATATATATATATATATACATATATATATATATACATATATATATATATATACATATATATATATATATATATACATATATATATATATATATATATATATATATATATATATATATACATATATATATATATATATATACATATATATATATATATATATATATATATATATATATATATATATATACATATATATATATATATATATATATATATATATACATATATATATATATATATATACATATATATATATATACATATATATATATATATACATATATATATATATATATATATATATACATATATATATATATATATACATATATATATATATATACATATATATATATATATACATATATATATACATATATATATATATATATATATATATATATATATATATATATATATATATATATACATATATATATATATATACATATATATATATATATACATATATATATATATATATATATATATATATATATATATATATATATATATATATATATATATATATATACATATATATATATATATATGTATATATATATATATATGTATATATATATATATATATACATATATATATATATATATATATATATATATATATATATATATATATATATATATACATATATATATATATATATATATATATATATATATATATATATATATTCTATATGCAATCTCTTCTGTATAGAACCTGTGTTTTTCGTTTTTCCGTATTATTAGAAAACTGAAATTGGACTTAATTTGCTAAAGTTAGGTGAAAATTTGATTTGGATTTATAACAGTTCGATTTACAATCGGTTCGGGTTTGTATCAGTTCGGGTTGAAAACAGTTCGATTAATAATCGATCAGGTTTGTATCAGTTGGGGTTAAAAACAGTTCGATCTTAATCGGTTTTGGCCTGTTTGCTTATGGATTTTTTTGAGTCTTTCCCTATATACGCGTAAGTATTGATACAAGTCATAAACATGTATTTCACAAGCTCAAGATTATCTTTTGTTTTCTTGATGTATACGCAAGCTTTCCGTGTAAGACCAGTTATTAACTTGACGAATCCACAACACAAGTTGATACTTTACTATTATATTGTAGTCCTATTGTTTGCTATTAATTGTAGTCCTCACAAGTAAATATCAAATCCAAGATCATACCTCTAAAACAATACTGTTTTTGTTATGAACAACCAGTTATCTCAAATTTTGTATCATTAGTGTATGCAACCCCGGTGCACAAGCTGTGCATCCTGTGCAACAGCACAGGGCCTCACATTAATAAGAGCCTAAAAATTATTCCAACAGTCCATACACTTTGCAAAAGAAAATATATAATTAGTCCCAATAGGCAACAACGTATACAATTTGCTTCTAAAAGTGTTAGAAGGACCGCACTTTTCAAGTAAAAGGTTGGTAGTAACTTGTATTGGAATAATTTTTTTGAAAATAATATGAGTTTTTGGTTATAAGGGGGCCTCATATTGAAATTGGCACAGGGCCTCTGAAATGTTTAAGACGATCCCGAGTGTGTTTATGGTAATTTGGGGTTCTGAAGTGATAATGAAACAATTTGCATCATTTTTATGTTTGGGATACCCCTTGAAACGAATCCATACATGAGTTTTTTTTCACTTTTACAATGCAAGAAATACCTAATTATTATTTTAGAAACCTTTATAACGCGGCCGATGTGACCCGTGCTTGTTTGTGCTTTATGGGAATTACATGTAATGTATTTTAGGTTGATGTTAATGGTAAACTGAATTATAATTTTTTGGTTGGTAATGTTTGTTTTGATACTACTTTTAGGAGTAATAGATATAGATTACCCTTTGTGCCTTTTATTGGTGGAGGCTTGAGCTCATCACTTTGGAGATGACTCTATGGTTGGGACAATCTTCCTTGCACAACCCTAATGTATTTTAACAATGCAATATTGCCTCAAGAACGCTATTTTCATGCTATAGCTTGCAATGCACCAGAGTTTAGCAACACAACAGTCCACAATTATATGATATGGGATAGTCCTCAAAAAATGGAGCCTTATTATCTGAATGTATAAGATTTTGATTCGGTGATTCAAACTGGAGCTGCTTTTGCAACACAATTCCAAAAGGATGATCCAATGTTGACGATGATACATAAGAGAATACTCCGCCGAAGACATAATAGAGTTACTCCAGGGTCATTGATGTAGGATCACCTACATCTAGTTTTTCTGAGCTAACCAAGATCAATATAATGATACATCAAATGGAAGACGCTCAAATTCAAGGTCCAAAACTGAAGTCCTTTAATTTCGTAGTCATAAACTAAGTCTTCTTTTTTGGGTCGTTTTATTTTTTAAGTCTTTTATTTTATTTCGAATAATTGAGTCTTTTATTTTCTTTTACAATAAAAAGTCTTAGAGATGATTAAGCCAGGTTTAGGATCAAGCTTAATCATGTCTCATGTTTAGTTAGTTGAGTTGTAATTTTTGTGTTTGTCGAGTCTTTATATATAAAATCGCTCAAATGGTTCGAGTGTTACGCGATTGAAACGCATGACTCAAGCAAGCATTCAGCCACATATCAGCCAAAGATATCCAAGAAACACACCAAGGACATATGAAGATATTTGTAAATCAAACAAGAAATCAAGCAAAAGCAATTGTTTCCAAATCAAAAAATCTGAATTCAACCGTTGGGAAGAAGTCAGCCAAAAAAAAAAAATCTAATTTTGGTTCATTATTACATGAAGATTTTTTCTACATAAAAACAAATTAGCCTAGAAACAATCCCATGAAGACTATGCAAGATATTAGTTGTGCACTACAAAATAGTCTAATTATTTCCATAGAAGATTGAAAGATGTGACTTGCAAGTGGATTCCTAGCCGTTAAGCAACAAAGCAGCAATCTGATTTTATTTTGCTAATTTTTTATTTTATTTATTTATTTCTTATTTTTGTCGGGCTGATTTCCTTTTAGTATAAATAGGCTTGTAGTTCATGTAATCAAGGCATTCAACTTGGATAATACAAAACACAACCCTTTGAGCAATTTTCCTTGTTCTTATTTGCAATTTACTTTAACTTGGATTAGTTTAAGTAATTTGAAGTTCCTATGCTTTTCATTCTTTTGGCTAAAGTTTGAATGTGTTCTTAGGAGCCCTTAGATTTGTTTCGTGGTGTATATGTATCGAAGCAACCTTTGGCAAGCCATTTTCAGTTTGAAATATCAACATATACATTTCATTTTTCAAAAATCACAAAAACAAATTCATTGAACGAAAACAGCAAATTACGTGTGCGTATAGCTTGGTTTTGTTTTGAGGCATACCATTCTATATCATCTTGGTATCGGAGCCAAGGCTACGCTCCTAGCCTTAATTTCGTTCATTCACAAAGCATAACACCATGTCTCAAAGTGGTGAAGGAGAAACAAGTGATTTGAGCAGAATTGTTGAAGAGCAAAATGCCACCATTAAATATCTACAAGGCCAACTTAAAGAGTTTCTAGAGCTAAAATGCACCCTAAGGGAAGGTGGGGATTATGAGTCTGAAAGTCCTAAAGTTAATAGGCAAACAAGCCGTTGAGATGATCTTAAAGTCGACATTCCAGAATTTGAAGGAAGATTAGATGGAGATGAGTTCCTTGAATGGGTAAGAACCGTTGAAAGAGTATTTGATTACAAGAATACGGATGAAGAAAAGAAGGTAAAGATAGTATCATTAAAATTGCACAAATATGCTTCTACTTGGTGGGCTAGCAAATGTGCAAAACGAGAAAGAGAAGGGAAAGACAAGATTAGATCATGGGAAAAGATGAAAAAGCAAATGAAGGAAAAGTTTCTGCCTTCATACTTCATGCAAGAGAATTTCACCAAACTTCAACATCTACAACAAGATGGCAGGAGTGTAGAAGAGTATGGTCGAGAGTTCGAGACAATGATAATGAGGTGCGACCTTAAGGAGGATGATCATCAAACTTGGTAAGATTTTTAAATGGTTTAGATTCAAAAATAAAAAACATTGTTGAATTGCAACCTTATGCTTGCCTTGATGATTTAATTAACCTTGCACATAAAGTGGATAAACAACAAAGAACTAAAATGAAGGAAACCTCACATTTCACTTCAGTAAGAACTACCAATTTCAATTCCTACCAAAAGAACACTCCCCATTCCTATTCTAAAGCCCATTCGCAAGATTTAAAAGCTTTGCAAAATAATCATTTAAAACAGACCCTAAGCGTACCCAATATACCCAAACCAAACACCAATTCATTCACACCTAGGAGATGTTTTAAGTGTCAAGGCCTAGGACATATTTCTTCAGAATGCCCAAACTGAAAAATGGTGAGCTTGGTTGAATTTGATGATCATCAAGAGGAAAACGAGGAGGATTTCTGTGACAATGCTGAACTTGATGAGGAAATGATATATCCGGATGAAGGAGAATTATTGGTTATGCGAAGAGTTCTTAGTGGGGTCAAAGCCAAAGATCCATACCCACAAAGGGAAGCAATATTCCACACAAAATGTACGGTTAAAGGTAAGATCTGTTCGCTTATCATTGATGGAGGAAGTTGCACTAATGTCGCTTCAAAGACTATGGTGGACAAGCTTAATCTCACCGCCACTCCACACCCCGAGCCATACATGATTCAATGGTTGAATCAAAACAAAGGTATTCCTATAAACTCTCAAGTTTTGCTTTCATTTTCCGTTGGTAATAGTTATAAGGAGAGTCTTTTATGTGATGTTATACCTATGGATGCATGTCATGTTTTATTAGGTAGGCCGTGGCAGTATGATAGGAAAGTTATGTATGATGGTTTTAAAAACACACATACTTTTGTTTTAAATAACAAAAAGATAACTTTAGTACCATATGCACCTAACGCTAATTCTAAATTGCAAGCAACTTTAACTAATTTTCATTCTTTAATTCCTATACTTAAAAGTGAACAACATGAATTTGTGGAACGAAAATAATTGTTATTGCTAAATGAAGAAACCGAATCTGTTTTGCATGATCACCCTTTGATTGAACCTTTGCTTGATGAATTTGCATATGTTTTTCCTAATGAAATACCAAATGGACTTCCACCTAAAGGGATATACAACATAAAATTGATTTCATTCCCGGATCCTCATTGCCTAACAAACCAGCCTATAGGACTAATCCTCAGAAAACCGAAGAAATTAGGAGACAAGTTGATGATTTGTTAGCTAAAGGTTTAATTAGAGAATCCATAAGTCCTTGTTCCGTTCCTACTTTACTTGTGCCTAAAAAGAATGGAGAAATGAGGATGTGTGTGGATAGTAGAGCCATCAATAGAATCACTATCAAGTATAGATTTTCCATACCAAGATTTAATGATTTATTAGATGATTTATATGGTTCTAGAGTTTTCTCTAAGATTGATCTTAGGAGTTGATATCACCAAATTAGAATCCATGAGGGGGATGAGTGGAAAACCGCATTTAAGACTAAGGAAGGACTTTATGAATGGTTAGTTATGCCTCGGGATGGTAATGGGTACTGGACCCGACCCGGATCCGTGGATCCGTATCCATTTTCACGGATCTGGGTCCTAAAAATATAGACCCGTCGGATCCGGATTCTTTAAAATTTCATGGGTCTGGATCCGGATCTAAGAAAAAATACCCAGACCCGAACCCGCGGATCTGGAGGACCCCTTTTAGTTTTTTTATTTTTTTTTATATCAAAAATATATTAACATACTTATTACATACCCTAGGCTAGCACATACCCTGATTGAATCCCTGATACCTAGAGACCAGAGACCAGAGTCCCAAACTCCCAACTCCCAGTCTCCTTCCCAGACTCCCTCCCTCTGCCAGCGCCATTCATCACCCTCGAGCCTCGACAGTCGACAAAGCTGCCAGAGCCCAGCCTCCTCACTCCCTCCCTACTCCTCCTCACAACCATCGGCCAACCCACCCTCTCCTCACAGGCGGCTGGAGTGGCGGATTTAAAGGTAATGAACCCTAATTTTTTTTTCCTACAATACTTTTGTTTTATGTTGAGTAGTAGATATATGTCTAATGTTGAGTTTAGGGTTGATTTATGTTGAGTTTAGTGGTAATTTTTGATTTATGTTGAGTAGTTTTTTATTTATTTGAGTTTAGTGGTTGATTTATGTTGATTTATGTTGATTTATTTGAGTTTAGTGGTTGATTTATGTTGAATTTAGTGGTAATTTTTGATTTATGTTGAGTAGTTTTTTATTTATTTGAGTTTAGTGGTTGAAACTCATTTGTATCTATACATAAGTGGAAACTCATTTGTATCACTATCGCCCTGAGATTCATGGTAGAAACAAATTTAGCTACTGAATTCTATCTATACATAAGTGGAAACCACATGAGATCCAAAAAGCATATTTGATCTGAATAACACCCAAACAAGATTCATAAAAGGAAGCAATAAGTAAAAAAGATCAAACTCACAAGAATAGCAATCAATTTTGCATCTGGACTCCACATGCCCTGTATATTCTCACCTTCTCTCTGGATTGAGCTGGAATCCCTTTTAAGTTGTATAATTATTTTTTGGGTGATTCATTGTGAAATTATATATATTATTAACATTAGTCTATAAATATCACTTTATTGCAATCTCAACATATTTAAAAAAAAAAAAAGCAATACTGGACCCGTTTTGGACCCGGATCCGGTACTGGATCCGCAGTATCCGCGGATCCGGATCTGGGTCTTGCAAAACTGGACCCGCGGATCCGGGTCCGGATCTGGATCATGTTTTTGAAAACGGATCTGGATCATGGTCCACCTGGACCCGGTCCAGATCCGACCCGTTGCCATCCCTAGTTATGCCCTTTGGTTTATCTATGCACCTTCTACCTTTATGAGACGTATGAACCAAACCTTGAAGCCTTTCTTAGGTCACTTTGTAGTGGTTTATTTTGATGACATTTTGGTGTATAGTCAACGTGAAGATGAACATGTTGATCATTTACGTCAAGTGTTTAGTGTGCTAGCTAAAGAGAAGTTATATGGTAACTTAGAGAAATGTCAATTCTTTTCAGAGTCAGTTAAGTTTCTTGGGTTTATTGTGTCAATTGAGGGGATAAAAGCGGATGAAAAGAAAGTTGAAGCTATTAGGGACTGGCCTATTCCTACCACCATTCACCAAGTTAGATCATTTCATGGTTTAGCTTCTTTTTATAGGAGGTTTGTCCCAAACTTCAGTTCAATCATGGCCCCCTATCACTGAACTCACAAAACTTAAGACTTTTGAGTGGAATTCCAAAGCACAAGCAGCCTTTGACACCATCAAAAACAAACTTACCACCGCACTTGTTCTAGCTTTTCCTAACTTTAATGATATTTTTGAAGTAGAGTGTGATGCGTCTGGGGTAGGTATTGGAGGTGTCCTTACTCAAAAAAACAAACCCCTTGCTTACTTTAGTGAGAAGCTCAATGATGCTAAGAGGAAATACTCAACTTATGATAAGGAGTCTTATGCTATCATTAGATGTTTAGAGCATTGGAGACACTACTTGATTGCGAAAGAATTTGTGTTACATTCTGACCATGAGGCCTTAAAGTTCATTCAAAGCCAACACAAACTTCAATCTAGACATGCTAAGTGGGTCGAGTTCCTACAAACCTTTCATTTCACCATTAAACACAAAGCGGGTAAACTAAACACCGGAGCTGATGCTTTATTTAGGAGATACTTGCTTTTGAGTACTTTGAATACTAAGGTTGTGGGAATAGAATTGTTAAAGGAATGCTATATTGATGATGTTGATTTTGGAGAAATTTTCGAAAAATGCCATAATAAGCCTTAAGGACTTTTTTACATCTTCCAAGGATATCTTTTTCAAGGAAACCAATTGTGTGTGCCTAGACATAGTGTTAGGGAGACTTTGATTAGGGAGTATAATGAAGGAGGACTTTGAGGACATTTTGGAGAAGAGAAGACCATAGCTTTAGTAAGTGAGACCTTCTATTGGCCCAAGCTTTCTAAGGATGTCATTCATGTTATCAAGAGATGTGTGCAATGTCTAAAAGCCAAAGCCCACAAAACATCTCAAGGTCTTTACCAACCTCTACCTACACCACAAAACCCATGGGAAGATGTGAGCTTAGACTTCATAACCGGACTTCCTAGAACCTCTAACAATAAGGATTCCATTATGGTTGTTGTTGATAGGTTTTCTAAGATGGCCTATTTCCTTGCTTGTCATACTGCACATGACGCCGTTAACATTGCCAATCTTTACTTTAAAGAAATAGTAAGACTACATGGGATAGCAAGAAGTATAGTAAGTGATAGAGATTCAAAGTTTCTTAGTCATTTTTTGGCTTACTTTGTGGAGAAAAATGGGAACAAAGCTTAACTTTAGTAGTTCTAGCCACCCCCAAACTGATGGCCAAACCGAAGTAACCAATACGACCTTAGGAACCTTGTTGCGTGTCCTCATTACTAAGAATCCTAAACAATGGGAACAATTGCTACCACATGCTGAATTTCCTTATAATCGAGTTCCTAGCAAGACAACCGGGTTTTCTCCTTTCTTTATAGTTTATGGCCTTAATCCTTTAACCCCTATAGATCTTACGCCTTTTCCTACACCTTTGAAGTTTAGTCATGATGCCGAGTCTAGAGCCAATGAGATTCAAAAGGTGCATAAGCAAGTTGTGGAAAGGATTGAGAAAATGAATAAGAAGGTTAAGGAAAGAGTGCATCAAAAGAGAAAAGAAGTGATTTTTGAAGAAGGCGACTTAGTATGGATTTATTTGAGAAAGGATAGGTTTCCCACATAAAGAATATCAAAGTTAAGTGCTAGATTGATGGACCGTTCGAAATTTTGGAAAAAGTAAATGATAATGCTTACAAACTAGAGCTACCTAGTAGCTATGGTGTGTCTTTCACTTTCAATATTGCAGATTTGATTCCATTTCATGAGGAGGACATGTTACCAAGCTTGAGGTCAAGCTATTCCAAAGAAGGGGAGGATGATGTAGGATCACCTACATCTAGTTCTCCTGAGCTAACCAAGATCAATATAATGATACATCAAATGGAAGACGCTCAAATTCAAGGTCCAAAACTGTAGTCCATTAATTTCGTAGTCATAAACTAAGTCTTCTTTTTTGGGTCGTTTTATTTTTTAAGTCTTTTATTTTATTTTGAATAATTGAGTCTTTTGTTTTCTTTTACAATAAAAAGTCTTAGAGATGATTAAGCCAGGTTTAGGATCAAGCTTAATCATGTCTCATGTTTAGTTAGTTGTGTTGTAATTTTTTTGTTTGTCGAGACTTTATATATAAAATCGCTCAAATGGTTCGAGTGTTACGCGATTGAAACGCATGACTCAAGCAAGCATTCAGCCACATATCAGCCAAAGATATCCAAGAAACACACCAAGGACATATGAAGATATTTGCAAATCAAACAAGAAATCAAGCAAAAGCAATTGTTTCCAAATCAAAAAATCTAAATTCAACCGTTGGGAAGAAGTCAGCCAAAAAAAAAAAATCTGATTTTGGTTCATTATTACATGAAGATTTTTTCTACAAAAAAGCAAATCAGCCTAGAAACAATCCCATGAAGACTATGCAAGATATTAGCTGTGCACTACAAAATAGCCTAATTATTTCCATAGAAGGTTGAAAGATGTGACTTGCAAGTGGATTCCTAGCCGTTAAGCAACAAAGCAGCATTCTGATTTTATTTTGCTAATTTTTTATTTTATTTATTTATTTTTTATTTTTGTTGGGCTGATTTCCTTTTAGTATAAATAGACTTGTAGTTCATGTAATCAAGGCATTCAACTTGGATAATACAAAACACAACCCTTTGAGCAATTTTCCTTGTTCTTATTTGCAATTTACTTTAACTTGGATTAGTTTAAGTAATTTGAAGTTCCTATGCTTTTCATTCTTTTGGCTAAAGTTTGAATGTGTTCTTAGGAGCCCTTAGATTTGTTTCGTGGTGTATATGTATCGAAGCAACCTTTGGCAAGCCATTTTCAGTTTGAAAAATCAACACATACATTTCATTTTTCAAAAATCACAAAAACAAATTCATTAAACGAAAACAGTTAGTGTGCGTATAGCTTGGTTTTGTTTTGAGGCATACCATTCTATATCAGTCATGGTCTTCTGGCGGGGATAGGTGGTCTACCGATAGCTGTGCACAGTGGCTGATATCAATACGTTAAAGCCTGACCTCCACGCAAAAAGGTTTTCTGATTCAATGACAAACTACATTGATGACCTTAATTCACAATCCACACTATGCAAGTGAGACTTTAGTGACAGAGGAGGCAACCGCTCTTGTAACTTACATGAAAGCACGAGCGTTTCGAGAGGCATTCTATTAGTTGCGTAGTATAATGTCAAAGCTGAAAGGGATAATTAAAATTTTATCCCATTTTTTAGTCTTTTTCAACATGTTTGTTGTTAGTTTTGGGTTCCTATGTGATTAATAAAAGACCTCAAATGAGTATGTGATGGTTTCATGAGGTTGAAGTACGATACTTTCTAGAGAAAAATAATCATCAATAATTGTTACAAGCATCGCTATAAAATGGTCGGAGATTGGTAAGAATATATAATCATTTACTGAATTCAGATTGACTAAAACAAAGGGTTTTAAAGGTTTATTGATTATTTTTATATTTGGATATTTTACCTCTAAAGAGATGTTGTCGCTAAACAAAAAGGAGGATCCGAATGCAACTATCATGGAGCTGAGAAAGAACTACAACATGTGGTAAGATAATATAATAGAAGAATCTACTGAATTATGAGTTCAAATAACAGATTAGTAAATGTCAATATTTAATATTTTTAAAGTAAGTGGATTAATTTTGATTATCATGAGTAGGCTTGTATGTATGACTTTCTTCTTTGTTGTGCACTTAGCTTGCTGTGTTTACCTAAGAAGTTGCATTTCATTATGTACTAAATTAATGACTATCGGTACAATATTTCTTGTTGTGATTGGTGTGACTTGAGTGCACATTTGATAAGGTGCATTCATGTGTGACCTTTGGGATGGAATCCCATGAATGTGTTAATGTGGGTGTATTAAGTTAAGTTTTAATGATTAATTTATGATGGTGATTAAGTATGAATTAATAAGTTAATGAAGTGTGAGAGTTATGGGACTTAATGAAGAAGTGGAAAGGTTGAATCAAGATGCTCTACTATGCAAGTCGAGCAATACTGTCAGAAGCCTTCTGAAGGGCCGCTCGACCAGCTCGCTCGACCGAGCGAGCTTCAGGTTGGGTTGAGCGAGCAGACAGAATGTAGCCAGAAGCTTCCTGAAGTCCGCTCGACCGAGCGAACCTCTGTTTTGGTGGAGCGAAGTCTCTGATACTCTAGAATGTTGTTTTATGACTCTTCATGTACTTAGAGATGTTTCATTATCATTTAATCATAGCTTTAATGTACTTAATGTTACTTAGTATGATCTCTCCTATAAATAGAGAGCTCTCATTCATAAAAAATGATACATCCACAAATACACCCTAAGCCAAACACTAGCCTATATCTCTTCTCTATTGTAATTCTCCATATTTGAGAGTTCTTTGAACTCCTTTTGATAATATAAGAGATACTACACACCGGAGGACGTAGCCTTAGTTGGGTGAACCTCGTTAAATCTTTGTGTCGTTTTATTGCTTTATTTTCTCCTACAAACATCGATATTATTAATAGCGTAATTTGTTTGTCACAAAACTTCATACACTTGATCTTGGTAATATTGGAGTTTGAAACACATTGTTTGAACTCTAATACATCGTCGTTTTCATTTCTAAACATTGAATTTGGTTGGAATGTCATAAAAGCAAGACCTTGCAGCCAAAGACAACAACAACATAGTGATACATCAACAATTATTTGCAGCAATATAACCACAATAACAATGAGCAACAATTATACAATATTAGGAAACAATCATCTATTGGCAACAAATTCTCCTCGAACTCACAGTAGCACAATGTACAACAACAACAACATCCTTCATAGCTTTTGCATCCGCAAAGCAACACCAACAAACAACACTACACAACAACTATGTGTTTTTAGCTGATATCATGATTTCAAGTTTTTAAAAATTTTCAACTTCAATTTGATTACTTGAGGTATTACATGTAAATAATTCCGCTCTAAACTGATTTTTAAGTAAAATAGGATTTTTTTGGAGGTGTTGTCTACTACTACCTACATACCTTCAATCCTTAAATCATTACACCTTTGCAACTCATTGACATTTCAATATTTTCATTCATATCATTGTTAATAGAAGTATATAAAACAACATAATGTAATCCGATAGTGTAACATGGGGGACCGCGTGCATAGCACACGACCTCAATACTAGTTATCTATAAAATGTGGCTAAAGTTTTGACACTATTCACATTTTGCAAATGAATAGCGTTTCAGCCACTAAAATGCCATGTCAATTGCCCAGTCATCGTAACATTCCCCACATCATCCACATTATTACACATCTTTGCTCAAAACCTAATTTTCTCTCCTCTACTTCATCTAAAAATTCTTCCCTTCCACATTTCGTTACCCACTCCATTTCTTTTTTTTTATTTCATCAAATTTCTTATCTTTGTTCATTCGTTTTCTTTTTATGATTTACATCTTATTGTTTGTGTGAATTTATCATCTTGTTGGTGTGTCTCATCACCAATCTGCTCTCATTCACTCTTTCATTCATCTGAAATAACCATAAAATAATTCAATTTTTTCCAAAAGACCACAAGTTTGAGTCTTTGATATGCCAAATTATTCAATTTATGTATTAATTAAATCAATCAGAATGGTGAATAACATATTTATTGTATTAATTTCTACTGTTTGTTGTATTTTAGCGTGTTGAATAGTCATTGGTACTATTAGCAAGTCTTTAAGATTTTTTTTTTCTATTTCTTTCATCTGTTGCACTAAAAATATTTACTTATATTATACAACTTCACTACTTGCATTCGCCACACCTTTGCAACACATAGTCATTTTAATATTTTTATTTGTATTATATACAATAAAAGTATATAAAATATCATTATTAAATTCGATAGTGTAATCACGCGGCCCCCCAATTAGTCTTCTTAAAAGATAGTATGATGATTTTCATAAAAAGATGACATTTGGAATTTTTCAATTTTTTTAATAAATAGTATGATATCATCAAGTTTTAATTAATAAATACATTTGTGTCTTTACTTAATAATCTTCATGTATAATTTTTCGTGAATAGGAAAAGAATATTATTAACCTGTATTTGCCTTTTATAAAGACTTCGAATTAACATCAACAATTACAACATACATCATCATACCATTAATTAAAAAAAAACCGAAATATTTCATATTATATATTTAAAGTAAAGTTATAAGAAACTACCAAATCTATAGACCCTTTTGCAAAAAACTACCTTATATAATTATTTTTACAAAAAACTACCAAATATAACATAAATTCTTGTGGATTCCAATTAACGTTTTCCGTTTGTTGACCGTTAATATAGTACTTTGACCAGCACGTGGGTCACGTGACCCTCTTAAGTCAACCTCTCTCCCTCCTTTTAGACATGATTTCAGCATGACTTTCCTCTCTCCCCTTCATTGTCTAATTTGAAGAACCCTAATTTTCCGAACGCATTCCTTTCAATTAATTGCTTCAATTGAGTTATGCTTTCTTCTTTTTCCACAGAAAAACAAAGCTTGATAAGTGTGAGTGTGGAGTTTCTTTTCCTAAGAAGATTTCTTGGACCAAGGAAAACCCTAGAAGGAGGTTTAACACATGCAAATTTTTTGATCATGATACCAATTGGAGAGTATGCAACAAGTTCAAATAACTAGATGAACCTGAAATGGATGATTGGCAAAAAGACTTGACGAACATACTTATTGAGGAGAAGCGAAAATTATCAATTGAAATAAAGATCCTGACTTCAAAGGGTTTGTTGTTTGGACATGAGAATTACTAAAACCATTAGAGGTAAATAACGATTCGAAAAAATCAAGATGAACCCTAAAAGATTATCATAAACACTAAATAATCTCAAACGCATATTGCAACAATATAAACTAATTGAGAATTAGTACTTAACAGTAGAGAGTATGAATTAAATGAGAAGATTCAATTAATGTGAGAGCTAGAGTAGAGAGGAGTTAATACTTGGGTTGAAATTCATATTGTCGGAGCTACAGAGATGGCTAATGCAATTAAATGGGTCATGTGATCACACGTGCTGGTCTCACCCTTGAGTTGATGGTCAACAAATGGAAATCGTTAAGCGGTAATCATCCACAAGAGTTTGTTACATTAGGTAGTTTTTTTGTAAAAGACCCTTTACGTTAGATAGTTTCTTATAATTTTTCTTATGTTTAAAAGTGTTTTTTTGATATTCTATTTGCCACTAAAGTCCTATATGTCGGTATAAAAATATTAATATAATTTATTACTTAGAATTTAATTAAAACTAGGAAGGAGATCAATATAACAATTAAATTTGGAAATAAAATAAATAATAATATTAATTATATATTCTGATAACAATCAAGATACATTTAAAAAATAGCATTATTCACATTTTAATAAGAGTATCTTTATACAAATTTTAAAATTGTTTTTAGCAAAATAGTTATTTTATCTTGAACATTTTCTTAAACCTATAATTATTATGGTAATAAAATGGTGATTTGGTTGATACAAAATTTAATTACATGACTATTTGTACACTTTGGATTAAAGCACAGACATCTTTCGATAGTTGTGAAAAATAAGAAATTCCTTCTAGGCATAAAGGAATGTATGGGCGACAACTAGTGCAAATCAATTTTAGCCAATTGACGCAAATTTCACTTTGTCAAACAAGAAATATAGAGAACAAAGAGGATATTAATACTTCTCCAGACACACAAGAGGATCTACCTCTATTAGTGAGCCCAAAAACAAGGACAAAATGGCTAATATACCAATTTGGTACATCAGGGAACCATACAAGTTAGGGAGAAATCCATTTTCTAACCACGAACACTAACTACCAGATTCATTCGTAATACACTCGGATGGTAAAGTTAGAAGTGCTCTCTGGCTTCAAGAACGAATCTCCTCTTTTGTACCAGGAAAAGTTCACAATATATGTGATCTTAACCCACCTTGCCAAGATATTAGAGATTATGTTAAAATGCACTTGTTTTAGGTCAGCATAGTGAGCCACGCCAAAAATTGGTAGAAGTGCTTGGAACCCGACTCTCTTACACATGGATGAAATTAAGACCTTTTCTAGAAAGGTTTTACCCCATAGTAAGAACCTAGGATTGGAGGAAAAAGATAGTCACCTTCACCCAAGACGATGAGTAAATGCTTAGATATGCATAAAATCGTTTCAAAAGGATCATCCAAGCATGCCTACACAACAAATACAAAGAAAATCACTTAAATCACTTAAAGAAAATCCAAGGCCTTGTTGGATGCAAATGTTGTAGGACAACTTTACAAGATGCCTTAAAATCAAGTCTGGTTCAAAAACAATGAATTTGTAAAAAATTCTTTTTGAGGTAATTGAGGAAGGGCAAGAAGTTCAAATGTACAAGCTTAAAAACTCAAAATTCCTTAGAATTTAAGAGTTGGAGGTACTTCTTGGAAAAAAAATCATTCAACTCATTGTTAGGTAACCCTCTTTTGTATCCTTAATTTGGGCACCAACCTCTGCCAATGAGATATGGGGAACCAACCACAATATATCCTATTATCGTAGTTCAAACTTAAAACATGTAGCAACAATCAACTATGGATCAAACACTCAAGGCTGCAACCAAGAAAATGTGCAAAACATCTTTGAATCTAAGACAAGAAACTCATGGCTATAACCAGGGAAATCAACAAAGGTAGAACAATTAAGGAATCAACAATGCTCCTCAAGGTAATAAAGTTTGCCAACCACCACACTTGAAGAATCAAGGTCCAACAAACTATATTCAAAGACCTTCAAATTTCAACCAAGGTCCAAGAGGGGGGACATGTTACTTTCCCAAAGGAAGACCAACCACAAGCTCAAAACATTGATATACAAGGCTAGTTCCTAGCCTAACTACAATCCATGACCCAAACTCTTGTACGAACCAACAAAGCCAAACACTAGCCCAAAAATTACAAGAAATGCAAGCCCACTTAAAAGTTGTTGATAACAACTAGCTCAAGTTACCAAACATACAAGCATCCGACCTATAGTTTGAAACAGCCCAAATCACATAACGCATAGTAAAGGCAATCAATTTAAGATTTTTGAAACAACCCAAATCACACAACGCATAGTAAAGGCAATCAATTTAAGATTTTTGAAACAACCCAAACCAGCGAAAATAGTATTATAATATTTTCCACTAAACACCGCGAAAGACTTACAGATGTCGGGACTGAATCCGATCTATAATTCGTTGAGCATAGCAACTAATATCAAAGTTAACGAAAACGTTTTACATAATTAACTTAAATTTAATTAATTACAAAACATTTAAAAACCTTTAAAGTTTTAATTTACAATACCGAACTAAGAAAATCTTTACGTAAACAAAAGTCAAAAAGGAGTGGTGACAAAATGGAATCCTTGCCGCGCACATAGCACTTAAGACATATAGACATCACCTTCGCGTAAGAGTAGGCCCCATTAAAAGCAGTCAATAATAATAATCATTGAGTAACAAAACAAACGATATAATATTAAAAATCATTTGTAAATTCAGTGATTCGCTCATCTTTATAACCTTTTTCAAATAAGTTTGTATTAAAACATAGAAAAATATTAAAGAGCACTTTTGTTAATAAACCGAACTTGGCTAAGAACTCCACAAGTACAAGCTAACATTCTTTGGTAAAGTCCTCACAAAAGACATAATATTTGTCAAACATAAAAGCAATACTTAAAACAACATTTAAAAACATAATAGAAAATCAATATGAAAATAGGAAATATTCAGTGACCGCCAAAAGTAGGCTTGATGTAACATTCTGGTAAACGAGTGATCATCATCATCTAAACGGCTCTTACAAGAACTAAACGGGATCGGGAGCTCGAGACCAATCCTAATAGCATATACCTAGATTTAAGCTCTAGAGATTTTCACACAAAACCGGAGACATAGTATCCGTTGTCTACTTCCCAAAACGACGAACACCTATAATGTCTAGTACTTTATACAAACATTAAGTAAAACAGGCTTTTGTAATCTCTCTAAATACAATGTTAACACACTTTATTTTAATAAATATATTTTCCATAACATGGTTAATTTTGTTAAAATCATTTTACAAAACTAATAATATTATTACATAAACAAAACAATCAATAATTAGTTAGAATACCAATCGACTCATCATCTACAACACATGTAAGAGCTTGAGTTACCATCAATGGAGTTTAACCAATTTTTACACAAATCTTAAATTTCAATACCCAATCTAATTCAAACCCAAATAATATCAACTGACCAATTAAGAACCCAAAACTCAATAATGCCAATTTATAAACCCAATTGAAGAATGAATAATAACTCTAAACATATGATAAAAGGAATATTCAATTAATTTCCAAACTTGAACAATCCAAAAACAAATCTTTTGCTACTGAAACAATATAAGTACTTCACTTCCGCACCTATAGCCTTTCTTAATTTTATGAACTTGTAATTACCCTCTAAATCATAACTTATGTACTTCATTATTGATTCTTGATTCAATTCCGAATGCGAAACTTATAACACTTTCTTATATTAAACCCAAATCCAAGAATTCGTCACTAAACTAAAGTAATCACACCTATCATTGGTTTAAAGATCAATCTCAGGTCAATACTAAAGTTTACACATACACCCAAGCAATACCCAAGCTCAGAAACAACAATGGACTTTTTTAACCACTTTTATGAAGACACACGCTCACTCAAAGGCTTATAGATAAAATTGCATTTAATATTTTTGAGTGATTCCAATTGGATAATAAACTAGACTTCTATATGCTCGTAAAGACTGTAAATTTGCCTAAATTAGAGTCCGAACAGAGAAGATATATCGCATTTTCAATTACTCGTGAGCCACGAGAAAACTGGTGACCCGCGAACTGCACTATTCCCATTTTCAGAAACTTCTCGCAAAAAGAGAAAAGCTGTAACAAAGGGCCTCACGAGCCGAGACAAAAGTTCGGAGCCACGAATTTCAATTTTTCTTGATCCTGATGCTTAATCTCAGCTGTTACAACCAGAAAAACAAAGTGTTGCATTTGATTGACAAAAAACCCAGAATTTCCACAATATGTTTTATACACATAAAAACACTTTAAAACATTCAATTTGTAAGTAAATTTATCATGGTTTGTGGGTTAACTATATGAGTAATCTTCAATCACCACAACAAAATTACAAATACAATCTTCCAAAACAAGTTAACTTGATTAAGACTTCTAATGGCTATTTCTATCACCACACCAAAGAGATTCTACTAATTATCCCAATCAAACACATAAATCTCAATTAAAGGTTTGTCTAACCCTTGCATCAACATGCACATAGAAGAAAATGAGGGTTAAGAAGTTTAAAACTTACTTTTCTACACAAAGAACAGGGAGGATGATGATGAAGAAGACACTATACTATCTACATGGGCTCTTTTAATTCAACAACATCTAAAACAATTTAAGGTGAACTTCCATTAAGCTCCATACTCCATATAAATTGTAGAGATTAAAATTGAACTTCAAGAAGCTTTCTTCGAAATAGGGGGTTTCTATTGTGAGGAGATACCACTAAATCTCTTGATGAATTCTGAATTTATGAGAAAACGCAGGTGCAATTTTAGAAATTTTATTTGCTTGTTCACTTGAAGAGGATAAAATCCAGAACTTTTGTTTGCTTATTCACCTGGACAAGATATAATCTCAGAATTTTGTTTTAGAAGTGATGGAATGATAATGGGTATCGTTCTTACATTACACAATTATAAGAAGGAAGGGGTGTTGTGTTTGGTGAGTATTGGGGTCGAGGTAACATCTCTTACCCATTCAACAAGCTTAAGATGTATAAAATAACCGTATATTTGTCGTACAATTTATTTTGTCCCTAAAATAATAAAATGGATAGTTAAAAAATCGTAGTAAATTTTATTTTGAGAATGACAAACTCATTGTACTTATTAAAATAATAATTTTTAATGAAAATGTTTTTATAACTGTTTCTTCTCCCCTACTTAAGAAATTTCGTCCCCAAAATTTACTTACCCTTCAAAACAGATGTGAGTATCGACTTCTCATATAAGATTCTTTCTCCTAAGTTGCTTCTTCTTCCCCATGGTGAGTCATAGTACCTCCACTAAGGGAATTGACTTATTCCGCAACTCCTTGAATTGTCGATCGATAATCTCCAATGGTTTCTCCTTATAGCTCAAGGTTTCAACTGCTTGTTATGGTTCATAGCTCAGCATATGTGAAGGATCATATACATACTTGCGTAGCTACGACACGTGAAAGACGTTATATACCCGATCTTGAGCTCTCTTCATCAAACTTGAATGACTTTTACTTGATCCACTGTCTCTTGAATCAAATCTGGTCCGGTAGGAACATTAGTGTCCAAGTATTGCCAGCACAAAGGAGTTCGACACTTACATTAATAGAAAGCTTCAAATGGTGCCATCTCTATACTCGAATGAAAACTATTGTGGTATGAAAATTCTACCAATTCCAATCTTGATTCCCAATCACTACCGAATTCTAAAACACAAGACCACAACAAATCTTCTAAGGTTTAAATAGTCTAAATCTTCTAAGGTTTAAATAGTCGTTTCTGTTTGACCATCAGTAGTAGGATGGAAAGCAATACTCAAACTTAGCTTAATTCCGAAGGCTTCTTGCAATTCCTTCCAAAAATATGATAGAAATGTGAAATCACGATCAGAAATGATGGTCCTTAGCACCCTATGTAATTTAACTATCTCCCAAACATAGATTTCAACTAATTGTTTCACCGACCGAGTTGTCTTTATCGCAATAAACCGACTAGTATTAGTCAAACGATCAACTATAACCCAAATGGATTCATTGCCCCTACTTGGCCTCGATAAACCAACCTTAAAATGCATTGAAAGGGAATCTCACTTCCAATCAGGTACATCTAATGGTTGCGTCAATCCAACTTCTTTCCTTTTCTCTGACTTGACCCTCTGACAAACCATGCACCTTGATATAAATGCAACCACATCTTTCTTTAACCCTGCCCACCAAAATTATTTCTTGTTTTTATCTACCATCTTATCTCGGCCTAGATGTACCGAATAAGCACCAGCATGTGCCTCACAAAGGATTTTATTTCTTAATTCAGCACCTTTTGGAACACATAACCTGTTTTCGAACTTTAACCCTTTATTTTCCTCATACCAAAACTCAGTAGTCAATCCCTCTCTAGCTTGCAACATTAATTGTACCAAGTATGGATCTTTAAGCTGCTTTACCACAATTCTATCAAACAATGTAGGTTTCCGGATATAGCATTGATTATCCCTTGAGTCTCTCCCAAAGTCACCAATTCAATACCCATCTTCTAAAGATCTAACCATAACTCTCTCGGTAAACTTCTCAATGATTTCAACCCGACATTAGGCCTTCAACTTAAAGCATCTGCAACCTTATTCGCTTTACCAAGATGGTAAAGAATTTCAATTTTGTAATCCTTAATGAGATCAAGCCACTGTCTACGTCTCATATTCAATTCCTTGTGGGTGAATATGTGCTTCAAACTTTTGTGATCTGTGAAAATCTTACGAGTAGTTCCAAATAAATAATGGCGCCACAATTTTAAAGTAAACACTACAACTGCCAACTCTAAATCATGAACTGGGTGATTCTTCTCATGAATGTTCAATTATCTACTTTCATAAGCTATTACCTTGACCTTCCACATTAGGAATCACCCTAAACCTTCCTTGGAGGCATAACAAAATATCTTAAACTCACTCACACTGTCTAGTAAAACCAACACTGGATTGGTCAAGCACTAACTATGTAATTGGTCGAGCAATACTTGCAAAGTTCTCTTCAAACTTCCCGTAACAACTTGTCAACCCCATGAAACTTCAAACCTCGTGTATGCAGGCCAATCTAGAATTACTTCACCTCCTCTAGATCAACTCACATGTACTAAACTTTGCATAAAGCTTCTCTATTCCGAGTAAGTCCAATATAATCCTTAGGTTCTCTTCATGACCCTCCCTACTCCTCGAATAGATAAATATACCTTTTATGAAAACAACCACGAACTTATCTAGGTAATCTTTACAACATCTCTGCATAAGGTCCATAAATACAACAGGTGCATTACACAAACTGAAAGACAAAACTACAAACTCATAGTGATCATACCAAGTTCTAAATGCAGTCTTCTGTATATCTAACTCTGCTATTCTCAGCTGATGATACCCCGATCTAAGATCAATCTTAGAAAAGACCCTTGCACCTATCAATTGATGAAAAAGATCACCAATGCATAGAAAAGGATATCGGTTCTTCACTGTTACTTTATTCGACTCCTAATAGTCAATGCACAATCTCATGAAACCATCTTTTCTCTTAACAAATAATAGCTGAGCACCCCATATGGAGATGCATCATGTCTAATGTACCTTTTCTCCAAAAGTTCATCTAGTTGTTTTCTTAGTTCTGCCATCTCGGCAGGAGCTATATGGTATGGTATCTTAGAGATAGGTGTGACCCCAGGCGTTAAATCAATGTGGAAGTCAACCGCTCTCTTAGGAGGAAAACCACATCGATCCTCTGGAAATACATCGACATACTTAGAAACAATTGGGACATTCTTTAGATCCTACTTCTCCCCCTTATTCTTTCCCAAAACATAACACATATGACCAAGCTCTTCCCGACTACTCTCATCGAGACTTTTACAAATTGAGAACAACATCTGACTAGGTTTAAACTCTCTACCATTAAAAATTACACAATCCTCATTAGTTGATCTAAAACTTATCATCCTTTTTCAGCAATTAATCCCCGTACTGTGTGCATTCAACCAATCCATACCTAAGATGACTTCAAATTCACCTAACTCAAACTCGACCAAATCTGTAAATAAAACCATGTAAAAAATTTTGATAGGGCAATTTTTATAAAGTTTGTTACAAGAAAATTGTGAATCATTAGAAATTCCAACTTTTATATTTACTTTTTCAAAACTAGGCGTTGATTTAAGTTTTGAAGAAATTTATGTGAAATGAAAGAATAATCACCTCCAGTATCGAATAACACATAAGCTAATTTATTGCAAACTTTAAGGACACCAAAAATGACATTACCATGAGGTTCTAAATCTGCAGAAATCTCAGACTTATCTTCCACAGCGTACATCCTCCCTAGTTATTGTTACCAGGGTTCCTCTCGAAACATTCTTTGGGCATATGACCAGCCTAACCACAAGCAAATCACAACCTTCTTCCTTGACAATCAAACCCATAATGTTTTTTCCCGTATAGTGAACATACCTAAGTCTCCTTCTTCTGTAGCACAAAAAAGTTCTGAATCCCAGGTGAGTTATTGTTAGGCCTATGGTATTAAAATTTTAGATTTTCTATCTTGGGCTCCTTTGACTCGCATACCACTTGTTTACCACTTTATCTATTGAACCTCTCTTTCTTTTCTTGCACTCTCTCCTACTCTGGAGTACTATCAAGCAAATCTTGGAAGTCTCTATACTTAGTAACATATTTTTGCAAATTCAATTCAACACCTAAAGAATTAGGAAGCTTTCATCCGGTGATTAACCACAAAATCTGGTGTAAACCTAGACAACTCCATAAATCTTGTTGAATACTCTAGTACAATCATCTTACCCTGGGTCAACATAAGAAATTCACTTTCCTTTCTCCATTGTAGGGAGATAGGATAAAATCTGGTCCTCAACCTTACTAATAATTCTTCCCACGTTAATTCAATATCATCTCTCTCAGCTTTTACAGTTTTCCACCGCTTAGTTGTTCCCTCCAGATAAAATGAAGCAATTTTCACCGTAAGATCTCTCAGGCAGTTAAGAACATCTAAGATTTTCTTTAATTGATCAATTCAATTTTCTAATTTCCCTAGGTCAGACACACCATTATAGTACGGGGGCTTATGTCCTTCCAACCTCTTACACAACTTAGTTTCGTAATTTAACTCACCTCTACGGTTTTGATTTTTAAGGATCTGAAGTAACCTCTCATTTGTTTCCTCTAACCTTCTCATATAATCATATAGAAAAGGCAAAAATCACTTACAAATTCTATTTTTAGAATGATAACATATAGTTTATAAAGATTTAGTCTACTTAGGTCCAACTTATCTATACATTAACACTAACTTCACAGACTTTGCGTTAAAACGACATTCTAGGGATTCATTTATCACATAAAACAAGCAAGCACATAGTATTTACAGGTAATATCCCCAGACTTTGACCTAGACTTGATTTTACCAATCTCTCATATTTTCATAATTTATTTTTGAGTCATTTAAAACTTTAGCTCTGACACCAATTGAAACAACCCAAACTAGCAGAAACAATATAATAATACTGTCCATTAAACACATCGGAAGAATTAAAGGTGATTGGACTAAAATCGACCTATGATTCAATGATCATATCAACTAAAATCAGAGTTAACGAAAAATTTTTACATAATTAACTTAAATTTAATTAATTACAAAACACTTAAGAACCTTTAAAGTTTTAATTTACATTATCACACTAAGAAAACGTTTAAACCAAAAGTCAAAAGGGAGCGGTGACAAAATGATATCCTTGCCGTGCACATAGCTCTTAATATATATAGACATCACCTCCACGACCAAACTACCTTCAAAATGGATCTACTCCCATGAGAGTACGCCCCATCAAAAGCAGTCAATTAAAATAATTATTGAGTAACCCAACAAACGATATAATATTAAAAATTATTTGTAAATTCAGTTATTCACTCATCTTTATAAACTTTATCAAATAAGTTTATATTAAAATATAGAAAAATATTAAAGAGTACTTTTGTTAATAAACCGAACACGACTAAGAACTACACAAGTTCAAAAACATTTTGAGGTAAATGCCTCACAAAATACACAATATTTGTTAAACATCAAAACAATACTTAAAATAGTATTAAAACATAATACAAAATTAATATGAAAATAGGGAATATTCAGTGACCGCCATAAGTAGGCTTGATTTAATAATTAGGTAAACGAGTGATCATCATCACATAAATAACTCTTGCAAGAACTAAACGGGAATCGGAGCTCGAGGCAGATCCTAAAATCATATACTTGGAATCAAGCTCTAGAGTTTTCACACAAAACTGGATACATGGTACTCGTTGTCTAATTCTGCAAACGGCGAACATTTATAATATCTAATTCTTTATACAAAACTTTAAGTAAAACATGCTTTTGTAATCTCTCTAAATACAATGTTAATATACTTTATTTTACTATATATAATTTCCATAACATGATTAGTTTTATTAAAATCAATTTACAAAACTAATAATATTATTACATAAAAAAAACAATCAATAATTAGTTAGAATACCAATCAACTCTTCTTCAAAAGCACATGTAATAGTTTTAGTTACCATCAACGGAGTTTGACCAATTTTACACCAATCGTAAATTCCAATACCCAATTTGATTCGAACCTAAATAATATCAACTGACCAATTGAAGAATGAGTAACAACTCTAAACACATGATAAAATAGATACTCAATTAAATTCAAAATGTGAACAATTCCAAAATCAGTCTTTTGCCATGGAAATAATATAAAGTACTTCCACACCAATAACCATTATTAATTTAGTGAACTTATAATTAATCTCTAAATCATAACTTATGTACTCCATAACTGATTCCTGTATCAATTTCGAATACGAAACTTATAGCACTTTCTTATATCAAACCCAAATCTAAGAATTTGCCACTAAACTGAAGTAATCACACCTATCATAGGTTTAACGATCAATCCCAAGTCGATTCCCAAGCTTAGTAACAACATTGAACTCTTTTGTTAATAGTCCCAATAAAGATAATTTGGATATTTACATAATAATATAAAATCTGGGTAGTAACTCGGACAAATAAAAAGGTCTTCTAGTCAAAAGATCGATTAGGTTCTAAGGATAAAGGAATAAAGTAAACATAGTCAAATAAACTACAAAAGAAACTTTTAGAGTCTTACAACTTGAGAACCTCATGGCCTC
>NC_080048.1:16125851-16185851 GCF_026212465.1 Amaranthus tricolor
TTAGGTATTTGATTACCGACTCATCTTTAGTTGGATGATTATGAGCGAAACACGAACCATAATCAAACACATGAACGTTATTGCATATTTCTCACATCTTTTGTGAAATAACCCGGGGAACGTAGACTTGTGACCTCTCTAGGTAGTGGGTGGCATGGCCTGTGTTGTAGCTAACCTAGCGATCTCAAGTCCGTGGAACTGCTTATTTTCCTTGGTATTGCGCTCTAATGAACCCATTGTCTTGCACACCCATGGCTAGGGAAAATTATTGTGCGTACACAACTCGCGTTGTTTTGTCTTCCGCTCACCTAGCATTGCATCGCATTGGATTTTCTGTCGTAGTTTTTATTTGCATCCTTGCATTGCATTTCATTGGATTTGTGGGCCTCCTTCAGAAAACCCTCACGAGACCTTACTCGTCCCCTATGGGAGACCTAGGGGTTTAAAGGGCTTGTCGTACATGCTAAGTGCGACCGTGATTCCTACGAAAGTGAGTCTTAGGTTTTATTGCATTTCGTAGTTTAATTTTATTTTTGCACCGCACTTTCATGTTGCCCTGCTAGTTCTTTTGCTAGGGACTAGCAAAGGTTTGGCTTGGGGGAGTTTTATGTGCTCGTTTTAGAGCACATTTATGTCCTCATTATAGTGTTGAGTCTAGTATTTTTACATTGGTTTTATACATATTCCACTTGATTTTACCTTGTTCTTGTCTCTGAGTTGTTTTAAGGTTATTTCAGGTATTTTCGAAGGTTTTGAGGTAAAGTAGCACGCGTTCGAGGCTTAGACACCATAATCGAAGATGAGACATGAGTATCGAAGCATTTCCAAGCGCTACAAGTCATCTCCGAAGACTTCACCAAGCCCAGAGACCATTTCGCACTTAAACGAAGAAACAATGCATGAAGAAGCTAGCATTCGACCGAATGCTTGTTCCATTCGGGCAATGGAAGAGCAATCCTTCAAGACCAAGCCTCAAATCTTGTGAAAAGGCCGAATCCAAGTTCATTCGGTCGAACATGTGTTGATTCGAGCGAATACATGTCCCCATTCGGGCGAATGGTTCGTGAAGTCCATTTCTCGCACTCAAAACTTGATATTTCCCCGAACTAAGCCCATTCGCGCGAATGGACTTAAAAGCTGCGCGTGTCGATTTCTTCGCAAGCCTAATCCCGTGGGTTATTTTAGGGCTTTTGTTCCCTTAGTCTTTAGGCTATAAATACTCAACTTCTCTAAATGTATAAAAGAATGCCTAGTGTGGGTGCCTTTGTGCCTCACTCTAGAACATCATTCATCTACTTGTTTTCCTTTACTATTGCCCTAGTATAGATATTTTTCTTCATTTATGCTTTCATCTACTTTCATGTCACTTCATTTATGTAAGTTTATTTCTTTAATGTTTTGATGTCTTTATTGTTTCCTTCTATTGCTTTCCTTGAATGCTTTCATTTAATGCTTTCTTAGTTTAGATTTAATGCTTTCATGTTCTTCAATTCCTTTAATGCTTTCCATGTTTATTGCTTTTAGTTTTAATATGTTTGAGTAGTTTCTTTAGAGGTTTTAGGTTAGAGAAACCGTAGGTTTGGTCTTATCTTTAATGTTTAGGATTAGGGTTGAGGTTAATGATGGTTGTTGATAGATATTTGATTCGAATCTTTTCCTGCCACTCCTAGAGAGACATAGGGCGATTATCGGTCGTTCGTGTGGCTTATAGGGTCACCAACTTCCTCTCGATATCTAGAGTGTCTTGATTATTATCGCTCGAACTCCCTTGACCTAGCTTATCTTTATTTCCAATAGACCATCCTAGGGTGGACGTAGTCTTGTCCCCGCTTGTCTTTCATTATTGAGTTTTCTTTTTTATTCTTGTTATTAGTTAAGTTCACTCACCAACCAACCTTCCATATAACTTTCCCACACCAAGTCTTTAGTCTAACATCCCTTGTCCTTGTGGTTCAACCCCCGACTTACCATTACACTCGTTGTAGTAGTATTAGGGTGATTATAAATATTATTTGCATAGCCAAGGCTTTTAGTATTGACGACGTGCTAGAAGCCAGTTATCAATACCTCAATTTATAATTTCAAGCAAATAAATGATGAGAAAGTTATAATTTCAAAAAACCTTTGTTAGAGACTTATAAACTTACACAAACTGTACTTGAGACCGTCTCCGGTTGAGAATTCTCGATTTGAGCCGGCCCATATTTTAAATTTAAAATAAAACAATGAAACACAATTAAATGTGAACAGGCGCGTAAAATAGTAACTATAGAACTTTCATATTCGAAGATCTTTCAATTACTCTTTCCTGACAAAATTACTCAGCTTCCTAAACAATTGCCTCCCTCATTTTCGTTACTTTCAATCTCCGTTTGCGGTTCTCAAGCTTCCAATTTAGTTGTGTTTATCTCCCACATTCTCGTTGTTCAATCCCAGGCCCTGATTATCATCGTCCTCAACAAATTTTCGTCTCCTGCTTCAAAGGTATGTATTTCTATTTCATCTTCACCATTTGCGGTTCTCAAGCTTTCATTTTAATTTTTGTATTTTAATCGTTTTTTGTCAATTTTTTGGGGTATAATTTGTTGGATTTTCGTTCTTACATGTTCTTGATATAGAGTTTAACAAATAAAATAGATAAATGATGATGCTGTCTTGGCCATTTTATTCTCAAAGAAGAATAAAAAGGTTCCTTTGAAGGATCAAAATGAAAACCCCCAAGAGACCGAAGTGGCTGATAAGCTACCCAAACAAAGGACACCTAGACCGCAGACATCGTTGGTAAAAATCAAGACTGATGAAGGTATGTAAGTTCATTTATTGACCTATTTTAAGATTATTGCATAACTCATTTGGGATTGTTGCGTGACTCATTTGGGATTATAATGCTATTGTGTTTGTTATAGATATTTAGTATTGTTATGTATTTATGTTTAGGATTATGTTATATAGTAGTTGGAATTATAATAATGTATAGGTGACCTTATAACATTGTTTAGTAAGGCATTATAATGTTGTGTTTGATTTTGTTTGATTCGAGTTATGACATTTTTTAATTGTGTTTATAATATTGTGCAGTTGGGGTTATAGTAGTCTTTATTTGTGGCTATAATATTATTTAGTTGGTGTTATAAACCTTTTTTATTTGCGATTATAACATTATTTTTATTTGGTGTTATAATTTATGTTGTTGGAATTATCACAATGTATAGTTAAGGTTATAAACTTGCTTCGTTAGGATTGTAACATTGTTACCAGGGGTCGTTTTGATCATTGAAAACCTTCTCCCATACATCTTTTTTAGCAGATTTTTCCGACCGAGGTATAATGTATTTTCCTGAGATTTTTAAAATTACATGGTTATGAAGTTTGTGCAAACAATGACAACATAACAAACCATATACCTCAAAGTTTTTACATGTGCAGTTAACATTTACGTCTTCTTGTAGGTTCATATAAATAATAGTATGTGCATATTCTGCGTTGTCTTCTATACACACCCTACAAGACATAAGTAGTCAATTGTCTTATAATAAAGTTTAATAATACCAAATATGTTATAATATTGAATAAAATATATTATAATACCAAAACAATCGTATTATAATACCAAAAATAATGTATAATAATATCAAATATAATGTTAGTTTAATATACAACAAACTTGTACACTTTCAATCCCTTGTCTTGTGTAACATTCGACACAGAACATGATATAGCTATCTTGAACTCCTCTTCAAAATCTCAAAATAAAGTTGCAGTGTAAACCTTAGCTACATATTTTAGCAATCCAACAATTCGTACACTAGAAGATAGTGTTGTCCTTGAACAATAAAATTCAGCTTTAATCTCTCTTTTTCTTCATCTTTTTATCGTGTTTTGAAAAATCTTGTCAAACTGCGTTAAACTTGTGGTTTTTTTTGTCTCAATTCCAGTGGCACTATTTGTTGATTCACTCCTTTTAGAAGATAGAATGCTGGTTGAGAAGAAATCCTTACTTAATCCTGTACACCACTTGTGTCGTATTTTGTATAGTCGATCAAACCATTTGTAAAATTCTTTTTCTTTCATTTTATATGTTGTCACCATATTATTCCAACACTGATTGAATTCCTCCTCACCATTGCATTCCAGCACACATTTATGGAAAGCATTATTGAATCCAGCATTTGACTTTAGTAAACCAAAACGTGTTACTACATTTTTTAACTAGTGCCATAAGCATAGCATGTGTTTTGCATCTGGAATACCTACATGATAAAAGTCCTTTTAGTAGCATACCAACTGTAATATAATATAAACCTAATTATAATGTAAGATAACACCAAATGTGCACCAAATTTGGACCTAATGATGAGGCCAAATTGGGTTGTTTGCAGAATATATAAGGCCCTTTAAGAACTACTAAAAAAACAACAACGATATAATCAGATTCTCTGATCTTGGATGTGATCTTGTTGGCTTCACTCACCAAAACAAGCTCCTATCCTCCTAATCAAATCTTGGTTAACTCCCTTGATTTGATTAGGTTCTTATCTTCCCTAATTTGATTCACTCACAACTTGGTTTGACAAGAAAAAGTGCTTCATTCACACTTTTATTTCAAAGAGGGTCTCTCTCTAAAACTTGGGTTTATTAATCATCAAAATCCGTCCCATTACACAAGTGAGGGTCCCTTTATATAGGACTCAATTACAACTAATGGTTCTTTCTAGTCCAGCTAACAAACTTAGACAAAAACAAAAAGAAAGAACACGTGCTAAGACATGTGCACATTTAAACAAAACACAAAAACTGAAGGAAGCCTCCTTGACTGATTAGCCTGCCAGCCCTCCTTCTGAATGACTTTTAGGGCTCCATGTGGACAACCAATGTGGTCTTAGCTCCATGGATGCTTGACCCATGTATAGAGATGATTCCCCTCAGGTTTTCCTGATCATGGATGCACACATCTGAACTCCAAGTACTCTGCACGGACTGCTGACAGAAAAGCCTGTTCTATTGTTTGTTCTTCTGCCTGTATGTGAGTTTTGCTTTGGTTGTCTGGCTGGGATTGCTTCCCTTTGATCAAGTGTGTAGCTAGTCTTAATTCATGCTCATGGGGTATCATACATCTTGGCTCATGTACAAGATGTTCATGAATAAAACCTAATCTGCACAAACCATTAAGCGTGCCACTGAAGTGCTACTTGTGCCCCTAACCTTGCACACTGATCTACTGATCTACACGTGCACCTTGCTTTGTTGTTGCACCTGTATTACTGTTCTAATACTCTTACCAAAGCTTCTCAATCAACCCACTAATCTATGATACTAAATATGGGCTGCACATTCACACATGTTGCTGAATGATGCTGTTCTGGTGCATCTGTTACTGCTGGCCTGCTGTGATGGCACAACGTCCTACTGTTTTGCTGCACTAATGGTACTGATGGTGCTGGTTTTAAAACACACGTTGCGTTGCCTCCTGTTCTGAAATACAGCTGCTGTGATCCTTAAATCAACACCAAGCATATTTGGTTCTTTTTAAGACCTGCACCATATCAAACATGGTGCAAAATGTAATATAGTATAACACAAACTGTATTATTATATATCACCAACTGTATTATTATATATCACCAAATATAATAATACCAAATGTAATATAATATAATACCAATTATAATGTAATATAATACCAAACGTATTATAGTATATAATACCAACTGTTATGTAGCATAATTCAAACTGAAATATAAGTTTTCTTGTCACATTTTCGATTGCCTTTGACATTGCAAAGTCTTGATTAGTAAAGATTAACACTGGGGATTTATTATTCATAATCTTCTTAAATTGTCCAAGAATCTATTCAAATTCGACTTTCTCGTCACCGATAAATGCACACCCAAACATAACAGTGCTCCAATGATTATTTATCCCCACTATTGGACCACAGATGAGATTATAACGATTAGTACGATAAGTCGTATCAAATATTACCACATCTCCGTGTATCTTGTAATTTTCCCTCATCATACTATGTCACACCAAAATAATGCTATAAGTTGTCCTTGTTCATTTAACTTTATGCAATAATAAATATCATGATCCTTATCCAACGCTTCTATTAACTTGTCAATCACTGTTTAAGTATCACCCCCTTTTGTTGTTTTGATTCTTAATCTGCCAAAAATATAATACCAAATAATTATTATTAAAACACCAAATGTTAGAAAATATAATACCAAATGTTTATTATTATAATACCAAATGTATATTATTACAATACCAAATATACAATATTACGAAATCAATTGTTAGAAAATATAATACCAAATATTTATGATTTTGACACCAAATTTATATCAACACCAAATATACAAAATTACAAAAAAAAAAAAAAAAAAAAAAAAAAAAAAAAAAAAAACAGTTCAACAATATAACAAGATTTTCAAATATTACCTATTGACATATTTGATATGATCAGATAGTGTACCCTTCAATCTCAACCACAGTAAACTCTACCTGCCCAAAAAACTCGTCACCTCCTGCATCTTTAGACCAATACCTATTGACATAATTCATATTATATTGCCAAATTCATTTATATATCTCTCCAACTATCATGCATACAAATACCAAATTTTTAGAGTTCTATATTTAATTAAATGCTATATTACTAATTATAATACCAATTACTTAAGAATATAATACCAGCAAATGGCTATAGTTATAACTCCAAAACCTTATTAAAAAAGTTTGTTCATTCAACATATGCTAAACATTCAAAGTTATAATCCCAATTAAACATGGTTATATACCCAAATATATGCATTGATAATCACAATTTATTTTATTACCTTCCCTCAAAAAACAGACATTGTTGTCTTTTTCAGCATCATTGTTTTCTTCATTATAATATCTTATGCTTTCCTCCATTAATGAAGCTAAAAAGAGAAGACAGTACAATCATATTTACAATCGTTTTCAACAAGAAAACTCTTAAAATTACATACGTTGCAAGACATTATTGTTGTTCTGCACCGGAGATGTATTCGTATAATTACAATCGAATTCACGCATTATATGTTCCATTGTTAGATGATTTGAGGAGCAAACAAGGATGGTATAGTTGAAGCCTGTAAAAGGGAGATGAAAAAATTGATTTTTTCAGTTCGAGGACGTATTATACGTGGGGAAGAGGAAGATAGGCACTTAACAGTTAGACCTTTTACATTAATTTCACGCGCGCTTATTTTTTGAATATGCCAACAACATTTTTTTATTTTTTAAATTAAAATATATTAGGCTGGTCTCTTGAGAGTCGTTTCTTGTAAAGGCGGTCTCTCAAGAGACTGCCTGATAAACTTATAGGGTTCACTTACCATTATAAAGTGATGACTTATATCAATTTTATTTTTGACATTAAAAGGGCTTGGTTTAATATAGTAAGTGATAACTTATAGCCTTAAAGTGATCACTTAGAGTCTTAAAGTGATCACTTATAACCTTATAGTGATCACATAGAACCTTAAAGTGATTGCTTAAAATTGTAAAGCCTAGTTACATGGAATGCGGAACGTAGCCACGCTTCGCGATCCGAGAACGTTCATTCCCAATCACCCCAAAACATAAAACAAATCACACAAAGTGACGTTCCGATATAGAAGACCTTTTTTAAAAGTTATTTTGGCCTTTATTTATAGATTAAACAAAAAAAATAGAGGAGAAAACGAGATGAAAGCTAAAAAACTAAAAAGTTTTTCTGTTCACAACTTTCCATTACCACCTAATACCACATGTTCAAATGGTAATGCACTAGAAAGAATTTTGTGAACAGAATAAGATTGATGAAGGAGTATAACCATGACTATTAATGTAAGTACCAAAATACTTAAGTGTGACTCGATGACTCAAGACAAGGCATGTCATGTTGTGAGCAACGATGAGGTTGTGAAAGGTTTGAGTACATTAAACATAGAGCGTATGAGGTGCATTAGGGAAAGCAAGGAGGCTTTAATCAAGGCAACAAGAGGCTTTAAAAGGATGTTGGACCATTCCTTGAATGAGGCAAGACATTGGCATGTGGGTTGCTCACTCGAGGCAACAAAGATAAAGCAAACAGAATGTCACAGAATGATGTGCTCGTTCGAGTAAGTATAGTGCTTGTTTGAGCACAGAGATCAGAAGCTAGTAGAGGCTGGCAGAAGGTGAGTGTTCGATCGAGCGGTTGCTTGCTATGTTTAATGTAGTATTAATGTGAGAATTCTAGAATGATATAAAGGCATACTATTCGTAGAATCACAATATGAACACACAACACTTGTTAAGAGAGCTATACATTGTAAGGGGGCTAGGGTAAACACCAAGAGAACTTTTTTTATATATATTGGTATTGTGAGATCTTCATTGTGAAATGTATGGCTTGAGAGCTTGTTTTCAAGTATGAGAGTTTGTTCATTAATGTATTTTTGAATCCACCTAATGAAAGTAAATATTTGTTAAGGGGGAGGTATCCTAGATACTTCATAAATTTGTGTGTTGTGGTCTCTTTTGTTTATAATCTGCTTTTCTATTATCATCTAGATTGTTTCCTACCAATGTTGGGGCCAAGCACTCCTTTTTTTCATTGACTATTAAACTTGTCAAAAGATATTCCTACCAAAATTACGCTGAATTTCTATTAACATTCCCATTATTTAGTACCGATTATCAATCGAGCCGTTAGAGTCATAAACTGATCACTTATAACTTTAATGTGATCACTTAAAACCTTAAAATAATCACTTGGAATATTAAAGTGATCAATTTGAGGTTCTAATTGAACACTTAAAGGCCTCAAAAAATCACTTTTAAGATTGTTTACAACCGACCTTGAATGAGCACTCTAAACTTAAGTCAGATCCTATGCCGTGCATTTCAAAAAAAAAAAAAAAAGAAAACCATTCTCACCATGAAACTAAGTTTACTACAGCCATAAAAACATAAATCAAAAAAACAATTGAAACCAAGCTGAGCACCACATAAAGGTAATATTTTGTAGCATAATACTCAAATACAAATATGAACAAGATGAAAAATTGTAATAATATCAGCCCTTATCAGTGTCAAACTTCATAAGATAATACTTGACCTTGTTGCATTTTTTCTTTGTTTTATCAACATTAATGGTTTGCTTTCTCTTCCTCTTATTTTTAAATATCAACGCAATTTATTGATCTGGAATATGTAAAATGTGAAAATCTTAATTTAACACAGCTATAACAAGAATTACAATATTATATTCCTTCCTTTGACCTGAGTTTTAAGAATTTCAATGTTAACACATAAACATATAAAAGTGATTATATTTAACAAGTCAACAACACATGATATAAAAAAAATAAAATTAAAGTGCTTATGTAACACTAAATTATAACCCCAATTAAAAAAAAATTGACAATTAGACAATAAATAAATACTAATTTAAAAAACCCCTACAACATAATACAAAAAAGATGGGAATAATAAGGGAGTTAACGATAGTCAATAGATATAATCAATAGAATCAACAAAACCTAATTTAACATCAAAGCGTTTTGTTTCCCATCAAGAAGTAAAGCATAACTTGAAAGACTACAACATAAATAAAGAAATTCAACATAAATTTAATACTTTATAAGCTAATTATATGATAATTTTTATTATTGCTATTCATGAATAGCAATCAATAAAATCATACACAAATATAAATACAAATTCTAATTTTTAATTGAAATTATCATAATTTAAAGCAAATAAAATGAAAATTATCATAATTCAAAGCAAATTAAAATTAAACCCAAATCAAATTATACTCAAATTCACAATACAATAGTTACTTCTAATTCAATTTCAAAAATTCACCTAATATAATTATGGGGATTGATCGTGGGGCTGTGGACTGTCGGCAACAATGGTGCAGTGGCGGCGAGAGTGTCGGCAACAGTGGCTATGGGCCGGCTACAAGCAAGCGACAAGCCGGCAACAATGATGCGTGACAGCTTGAGAATTCCAAAATAAAGATCGAGAGGAAGAAGAGTCGGTCTAAAATGGAAGAATTAAGTAAACTAATAGTCATTAATTATAAAGTATTAATTATGTTAAAGTTATAAATTAAGATATATGAATGTTGTAGCCTAGTGGTGTAGAAGTTGGATTAAAGTTTAAGACCTATATACTTTTTTTTGAATTTTTTTTAATGGGGTTACATATGCAACCTATCACTAGCTAGGTCCCACGCTGTATACACTATACAGCAAAAAATTACATTATGATGAAAAGGTAGAAATTCGACCAATAATCACTACATATGAAGAAAAATATAAAAGACATTACCTGAAGAAGGGTTGTGTTACTCATTGTCGGAATGGGGAAGCCATGAAGAACAAAACAATGAGAGACAAGGAAGACGATTGAAGAATTGAGGGTGAAGTGAACTACTGGAAGAAGTAAAAATAAAGACAAATTTTATTTTGCAGGATGTGAAGAGAATTGGAGAGTCAGGGACGTGAAACTTGAACGGTTACTATTTTGAAACACGAAAGTGCCGCTAGTTTTAAAGGGATATTTAAAAAAAATTCCAATAAATTTAACTCATTTTGCGTTAATTGTTTTTAAGTTATTTTTAAATTTTATTTACACAATTTATTTTTTATTTTGATCAATTATCAATATTCACTTTTTTTTCTTAAAAATCTCACATTTATTTTTGATGTAGTTCTATCTTGACAGAAAAGTAAATTAAAATTGTTTACTCAAAAAAAAGAGTAAATATTTTTTTTTAATTGTTAAAAATGTTAAATTTTAGGACAACCCATATTAATTGGATTTAAGTTAAAACGATTTTAATAGAGGATTTGTCCTAAAAAATCACAAATTTTTAAATAAGACTATCTAATGTTGAGAGTTTGAGATTGAGACTATCTCTATTTGACTAGTCAATGTATATTTAGTTTATTAAAATAATTATTTACAACTTTAAAATGATTAATAATAAAAATAAGCTAATTATTAAAATCCATCTCACAATAAGGTAATCTCAAAAAATACTAAAATTTAATATGGTCCGAAAAGATCTAATTTGATAGTGTTAAAAGGTAGGGAGAATATAAGGAGAAAAGTAGTATAAGAGATAAACTTATATCAGTTTTTCTTGTATTTCATTATATGTTGTGACTCAATACTACACTACCTTACACATATATATAGCACAAGGAAAGGGAAAAGGAATAAATGTAGTACTATTGCAAGGGATAGATAAATCCACATGACAATGCATTCATTGTGTGGTTACATCAATCACAACACTCCCCCTTGAATGCATTACATATATATGGAAATTTTATTATGACATTCATAATCCTAAAACTGTCTCATTAAAAACCTTTATCAGGAAAAACCCAGTGGGATAAAAAAAACTGATCAAAGGAAAAAAGAGTACAGTGAGTATATTTCTCCCCCTGAAGTTAACATATGTCTCGAAATCGGCACATCCCAATCTTGCGTACCAAATACTCGAATTGCTTTGACGGGAGTGACTTTGTGAATAAATCAGCGGGGTTTTCACAGGATTGAATTTCTTGGACTTTCACCTTTTTATCTCTCTGTAGATCATGTGCGAAGAATAATTTAGGTGACAAGTGTTTTGTTCTGTCTCCCCTGATGTATCCTTCTCTGACTTGGTTGATACATGCATCATTATCTTCATAAATTGTAGTTGGTGCCCTAGTTGTATCGTTTAAGCCACAATCCTTTTGGAGTTGGCCGATCATGGATCTCAACCATACACACTCTCGGCTGGCTTCATATAAAGGTATCAGTTCTGCATGATTTGAGCATGTAGCCGTTAGAGTTTGTTTTGTTGATTTCCAAGATATTACGGTTCTTGCATATGTAAATACATATCCAGTTTGTGACTTGGCCGTATGTGGATCAGATAGATACCCTGCATCAGCATATCCAGTGAGTATGGCATTATTTCCTAACTGGAAAAATAATCCAAGGTCTATAGTTCCCTTTAGGTATCGAAATAGATGTTTTATCCCATTCCAATGTCTTTCTGTTGGTGCATTGCTATACCTAGCTAATAAATTTACAGAAAATGCTATATCAGGTCTTGTATTATTTGCTAAGTACATTAAAGCACCAATGGCACTCAAGTATGGCACTTCCGGGCCTAAAATTTCTTCGTCTTCTTCTTGTGGGCGGAATGGGTCATTTTTTATATTTAGTGATCGTACTACCATTGGGGAACTTAGTGGATGAGCCTTGTCCATGTAAAATACTTTCAAAACTTTCTCAGTATAATTGCTCTGGTGGACAAATATTCCACTTTTCAAATGTTCAATTTGTAGACCAACAAAATTTAGTTTTTCCTAAATCCTTCATTTCAAATTCCCTCATCAAATATTTAGCTGTTATCTCAATTTCTCTTGGGGTTCCTATCAGATTTAAGTCATCTACATACACAGCAATTATTACGAAATCGACTTGAGATCAATTGATGAATACGCATAGGCTAATTTGGTTGTTTTTGAATCCTGCTTTCATAAGATATTCACTCAAACGATTATACCACATTCGCCCAGATTGCTTTAATCCATACAATGATTTCTTTAATTTTATAGAAAACATTTCTCTGGGTACATTTTTTATTAGTAAGTTTAGCCCTTTAGGGACCTTCATATAGATGTCTGTGTCGAGTGACCCATATAAATACGCAGTTACAACATCCATCAATCTCATGTGTAGGGATTGAGAAACCGTTAAACTTACCAAAAATCTGAGTGTGGTTGCATCAACTACTGGGGAATATGTTTCTTCATAATCAACTCCTGGCATTTGAGAAAAACCTTGAGCTACAAGTCTTGCCTTGTATCTAACAATTTCATTTTTCTCATTTCTTTTTCTTACGAATACCCATTTGAAGCCTACGGGTTTTATGCCTTTTGGAGTTTGTAAAATTTGCCCAAAAACTTCCCTTTTTTCTAATGATTTTAATTCTGCCTCAATTGCTTCTTTCCATCTTGGCCATTCAGGTCTTTTTCTGCATTCATTTATCGATATTGGCTCAAGATTATTTTCATCATTTATTATTTCAGTAGCTACGGAATAAGCAAAGGATTCACTTGGAATGATCTCTTTTCGATTCCATTTTTTCTTGGAGAAAATATAATTCATTGATATTTCATAATTTTCATCCTTTTCATTATCGGAAATGTCTTGATTTTCTCCTTTATTTTCATTTTTCGTTTTGACTATTATTTTGTGCACCTTCTAGTTTTCTCAATTTTCTTGGTTTTAAATCTTTTGAACCAAGTGGCCTTCCACGCTTTCTTTGCACAACAATTTCATCACTTTTTGCTTTTTCATCAGGAATTTCTATTCGAGCTGGAGTATTTGCTGCTGGTATATGTGATTTTATAATTCTCTTAGTATTTGTGAATGCATCAGGTAATTGGTTAGCAACACTTTGAAGGTGAACAATTCGTTGTACTGCTTGTTCACATGATTTTGTTTATGGGTCTAAATATTCTAAATGTGTTGCTTTCCAAATAAGTTCCATATTTCTTTTCTGTAATAAGTCCACATTCTCTCCCCCTAAGGATGGGAATATTGTCTCATTAAAGTGGCAATCAGCAAATCTAGTTTGAAATTGATCACCAGTTAATAGTTCAAGATATCGAATGATTGATGGAGATTCAAAACCGACATATATTCCCATTCTTCTTTGTGGACCCATTTTTGTACGTAGAGGGGAGCAATGGGCACATATACAGCGCATCCAAAAGATTTTCAAATGTGAAATATTTGGTTCATGACCAGCTACTAATTGCATTGGCGAATATTTATGATAAGCTGTAGGTCTTAGCCTAATCAGTGATGCTGCATGTAATATTGCATAACCCCAGGCCGATGATGGTAATTTTGATTTCATTAGCAGTGGTCTTGCAATTAATTGCAATCTCTTAATTAAAGATTCAGCAAGACCATTTTGTGTGTGAACATGTGGCACAGGGTGTTCCACTTTAATTCCAATTGACATGCAATAATCATTATAATTTTGAGATGTGAATTCGCCGGCATTGTCCAATCTAATACTTTTTATTGTATAATCAGGAAAATGATTTTTTAATTTGATGATTTGTGCAAGTAGTTTTGCAAATGCATTGTTTCTACTTGATAGAAGGCTTACATGTGACCATCTTGTGGAAGCATCTATTAAGACCATGAAGTACCTAAAAGGTCCACATGGTGGATTAATTGGCCCACATATATCTCCTTGAATTCTTTCAAGAAATATAGGAGATTCAGTAACAATCTTATTTACTGATGGTCTAGTAATAAATTTCCAAGAGAACAAGAGGTGCATAAGAGCTCATTTGACTGGGGAATCTTAATATTTTTTAGTGGGTGCCCGACTGAATTTTCTATTATTTTATACATCATCCCAGTGCCTGGATGACCTAAGCGGTCATGCCATAAAGTGAATAGCTTTATTGTAACAGGCTCAAATTTCTTAATCTTAATCTTCCGATTAATTATTCCAAAATTTCTTTTCGAATTCCTAATCGTTTGGTTATCTAATTCAAATCACCTTTAATTCCTAAACCTTATTCCGATTTTTGTAATTTCTTCCAAATATTAAACTTAAAAATATATATATTCTTAAATTTCTTTATAAGCACTAAAATATTATTTTATTATTTTATACTACGAAAAGTAAAATTTTAATATTATATTTACGGTTTTATTAAAACGTTACGTTTCAATTTCGTTTCCTTAAACTAACTTTACTACTTATCATTTTAATCTTACAACTTTGATCTAATTATTTTATACCTAAAAATTAACTATATTTTTCTTATTGATTTTGAGTATAGTTTTAACTAAACTTTCTAAGTAAACTATCATATTTTCATAATCAAACCTTAATCATACTTTCCCATTAATCTAAAACAATTTCACTAGTATAAACTAGAACAAAAATTTGATGAACCAAAATCCTTTCAACATCAATCCATAATGTTCATCACTTACACAAGCTATCACCATTTCCTTACACAAGTTAACCTTCTTCTACACTCCAAACTGTTACATATCTACTTACACACTCCAACTCTTACACATTCACTTACACACTCTAAATCACTTACACAAGTTAACCTTCTTTTTCATACAATCTTATGAACTAAAAAGTTGCCCAAAACTCATTATAAATACCCCTCCTTAGCCATGAGATCACTTGCACCCCCATCATCAAATCTTTCTACCATTCTTTCTTATATCTTCACTTCATTAACATCTTACTAACTTTATACCCTTTTTATTTGTTGTAGAATCAAATGAAGTTGGAGCTTGATCTTATCACTTCTTACGCCAATAATCATCAACTTTTGAAAAGTCAAGTATTATCTTTTGGAGATTGGATATCATTTTCTTTTGGGTAATTGAAGATCTACTTCTTTGAAGCTTGGAGCCTTGAAGACCTTCTCTTTTGGAGCTTATTTCTTTAAGTTCTTATTTTCTTATTATTATTCTCTTACTTGGTTTAGCACCACCTTTGGAGGAAAATGGTACACATTTTCTTAACTCTCTCGTTATGTGATATATATTTATGGTTACTCGATAATATAAAAGCATGATCAACATGATTTTATTTTTGTCATTTAAACTTTATATGGTAATATTAAAGTCATATCCAGTTTAGTGATATTTTCGTCAAAACAATAATACTTTTGGGACACTCGAAAAAAAAGTCATATATATGGAAATTTTTGATTAATATGATAATATAAATATATATGAATTTTACTAGTTAAATAAACTTATGTGTTTAAAATGATTCCATATCATCTTGGTGTTTTGATAAATTTTTAATCGGTTTATTGGTAAAATAGTCAAACAAATTTGTTAAAATGCTTAGCATTGTTTTTCTTGAAAACTCATTTCATATAGATTTTGGACCCTTAATAACTTGTCGGATTATGTTATTTTTATAGTGATGATAGATCCGTTTTACTATTTTACTGGTTATTTGATAAAATATGTTATTAAGTACTTAGAAATATTACCCTTGACTGTTATGATTATTTATGACACAATAATGACTTAGTTTAGTCTCAAGAATCTTAGTATAGCTACGAAAATTTGTTATTTAATTAATATTAATTTATTAGATACTAGTAATTTGTTTCTATTAAAAGGGTAGAATTGTCAAAAATTTGACTAGTGGAAGTTTGACTTATAAGAATGTAAACTATTTCGGTTTAGAGTCTTGTTTGATATTGCATGATATTGATTGTATGACTCTGATAGTAAGGTAACTTCGAACCATGGACCGGCATGTAAAATCCCGGCGTCCGTGTTAGCCGGCACGTAAAATGCGGTGTCAGACAGGGGGTCCGAGAAAAACCCATCCTGTGAAGTCTCGAGCATAACAGTATTGAGAGGAGTGACGACTCCCACCACAGTTAGGGTTTAGGACTACGGTCCTCACCTAACCAGACCCTTACATATATCAATTGTCATTATTGTTGTGATCTTGTGATGTGCTATGATGGTAAAGCTATGAGGCTTAATTGAACTTGATTAAATAAGCATTAAGGTTACCAAGTATTTAGTAGCAGTAATGAACTTCTGCAAGTATTGAGAATGTAACTTAATGGCTTAGTAAAGGTCGATAATGAGTAATAACCTTCCATATTGTGCTTGATGATTATTCTGTAAGCATGATTTAACTATCGCATCATAAGCTTGTTGAGAAAATTGTACTCGGCTTTATCGCTGACCGATTTAATCGGCTGTCATCCATATTATGGATGACAGTATTTTGCAGGAAAATTTAGCTCAGGTTTCGATCCAGGCCGCAACTTTAATTATTCTATCGAGGACTTAGCTTCAATGATTTTACTTGATGACTATATTGTACTTATTGTTTTTTTATCGTATTTAAGTAAACCTTATTTTATATTTTCTCAGTTGTAAGATATTTTTTTTACTTATGTTTTGAACAATTTTAGTTTAAATGGTTTTTAGCAGTTCGGCGTTTTACACTTCCGCATTATTTATCTTAAGTATAATTATTAATGTTAATTATGTATCGAGAGTGCCGCTCCTGCTACATTTATTGTCTAGTCTTATCATATTTACTTCAATTGGGCGTATATGAGTGAGATACAACCCCGATGAATATGCTGGCATCCTTTCGAGGATATTTTTTGTTCCATTTCTTTCTGCTGTAAGGCATAAGAATTCTTTTTAATTTATGGTTTTGGTTTCCATATGGTAATCATTTTGCCGTATTGCTTTGAAACTAATAAGATTTCTTCGAGATTTACTCGAGTATAGTGCATCATTTATTTCTTATTTTGTCCCCAATAGGGAGTATGATGCATGCTTTTCCAGTGCCTTCGATTAATTTTTTTGTTCCTGATATGGTATTGACATTTGCCTTAAGCAATGTTAGGTTTGAAAAATATTCTCGATTTTTCAATATCGTATGCGTTGCTCCACTGTCCAGGAGGCAATGAAATGTTGATCCATTTACTGACATTTCCTTTTCTAAGACAAGAGAAGAAGAGAAAAAAAATTTATATTATTAATATAAAGCTAGAATACTCAATACAAAAAAAAAAACATAAGTAGAGAATTACAACTTATCAAATGAGAAACAAGTTAGATAAACAGAAAATGCATCTAGTCATCTCAAAAGATGTAATTATCTTCTTCTTGGGGATCAAGTTTGTGGAGGTTCACATCCTCAGTAAAGAAATCGGAGACATCTAAGGTGGGCCCAGATGTACTTGCTTCATTTACAAAATTTGCTTATGCCCCTTTTCCTTTGTTTTTCTGGGAAGCTTGATATAAATCCACTAAATGTTTGGCGGTACGACAAGTTCGCCTCTAATGGCCAGTCATGCCACATCTATTACATGTGCTTTTTTGTTTCTGGACTTGTTTAAAATTATCATTTCGGGGGGGGGGGGGAAATATATTTCTTTCATAAACGTGGCTACGCCCACGGCCACGACTAAGTCTATGACCACGACCACGACCACGGCCATAGAAATTTCCTTGTTCAAAAGTATTCATGCCGCTCTTTTCGTGATATTTTCCACGACCTCTGCCTCTTATGAAATAGTTCCCACAACCTTGATGGCGAACATTCCTAGGGGTGTCAAACAGGTCGGGTTGGGTCATTTTCAGGTTCGGGTCATATATAAATGGGTCACTAGACCCTTGACCTGAACCTGACCCATTTAATTAAATGGGTCAAAAATTGAAACCCCGACCTGATCTGTAGCAGGTCGGGTCAACCTGCTAATGACCCATTTAACCTGCTAATTAAATGGGTCATTAAACCCATATATTTCAGGTCATTTGACCCATTTAACCTGCTAATTAAATGGGTCATTAAACCCATATATTTCAGGTCATTTGACCCATTTGACCCAAATATTATATTCAAATTTCATAATAAAATTAAACATGTTTCAAAGTTCAACTATCAATCTATCATCATTCGACATTCATCATATTCATAACAAGATAATACTATCTTGCTAGATGGCTCCATAACAGTCTATACTTCCTAATTAAAACTTAAAAGTCTTCAAGAGTCCATAAACAAGGAAAATAGCACAACAAATTGTTAAGTTGACAAGCCAAAAACAAAAGTATCATAATTAGTTTCTAGTTTCTACAAATCATCACAATCTAAAATATGGTGGCCGAGGAAGATGCTTTTGAGCTGAATTCATGTTGATCGGAACTTTGACATGGACTTGGACTTGGACTAGGGTAACATATGTCTTCTTCTTCTTCAACAACTTTAATCTTCATTACCATCCCACAAAGCTCAACCAATTTTGCTTCATTAACAAACAAAAATATTAACACCAATAAAAGCAACTAACCAAAACCATTATTAACTTAGACATATTAGTGTATAGAAAATTACCTCCTTCAAATGTCCGATCCTTTAGACAAACAATAGCTTGGACAATATTTGGCTTCAAAGCACTTCGATAGCAATCAAGTACCCGACCACCAATGCTAAAGGCAGATTCAGAAGCCACGGTAGATATAGGAATGGCAAGAATATCTCTAGCCATTAAAGAAAGTACTGGATAACGAGATACATTTGTCTTCCAATGCGTAAGAATATCAAGATTAACTGAACGAGGCACTAGTTGCTCCTCAAAATACATCTCCAAATCAGATTTCATACTCACAGTACTATGCTCATTAGAGAAACTATCAAAGTCCTATAAAACAAGCATTTACATCAAATTTCTAAAAGGTAAAGAAACAAACAAAAAAGTAATGCTAAAATCACTTACGGTCATAAACTCATCGGTAGCATCTTCAATATTTTCAACATGTAAACCTCCATATTTTTGTCTTGGAGAAGTTGTAGATAGTTTAAGAGCATAAATATTATAAATTTCTTGTATTTTCTCCCTCACCTTAGCCACTTGTTCCTCATAATCAACACCATCTCCGTAAACTTTTTTGAAGCTCCATTGAACAAATTGAAGCTTAAACCTAGGATCTAACACAACAGCGACTGCCATAATAATGCTAAAATCACTCCAATATTTCCCAAATTTTTCATACATCTTACAAGCCATTTTCTTCATAAAACCATCCGTACTCTCCATCTCACTTTTTAAAAGCAATCTTACCCTCAACACATTAGGAAAGTATAAGTTAGCAGTAGGATATCTACTCCCAGAAAAAGCAAGAGTAGCTTCATAAAAAACTTTTAAAAACTTGAAAGTTTTTTCAATTTTAGCCCATTCTTCCGCAGTAGGACAATGAATATAGTTTGCATCAACTTTCTGAAAATGAATTAAAGCTTTCTTGTAATACAATGCACTTTCAAGCATTAAATATGTGGAATTCCATCGTGTTATGACATCTTGTTTTAAGCCCTTAGAGCTTTGAAGGCCTACATGCTCAATACAACTTAAGAAACGTTGTTTTCTAGCTTGTGATCCCTTACAATATTTCACACTTTCTCTCACCTTAATCACAGCATCATCAATTTCTTTCAATCCATCTTGAACTACTAAGTTCATGATATGTGCACAACACCTCACATGAAAAAATTCTCCTGCATATAACAATTCAAGCTCCCCCTTAAGACAATCTGCAAACATGTCATTTGAAGCCGCATTATCAAGAGTAATGCTAAAAATCTTTTGCAAAATACCCCATTCTTTCAACAAGGAACACACATGATCACTTAAATGAACTCCCGTATGAGGGGGAGGCATAAAACAAAAATTCAACAACTTCTTTTTTAAGACCCAATTATCATCAACATAATGTGCAGTTAAAGTGATATATCCATCTGAGGTTATTGAACTCCAACAATCAGAAGTAAGGCAAATTCTACTACTAATTGAACCTAACAACAAATTGGAAAGGGAGATCATGTCTTACAATTGCAAGAGCTAATAGTTCACGAAAAATAGCAACATCAAATACAGGCAATTTATTTGCTAAACCAGCAGTGGAATTCTCCAATATCATTTGACCAACATCACGAAATGTCCTCATTTTATAATTTTTCACATGACGAATTAAATTTCCTGTCCCCATTTTACTATCTGCCCTAAACGTTTTTTCACATTTTTTACATTTACAAAACAAATTTCCATCTTCATCAGTTTCATCCACAAATTCAAAGTTCACCCATACACCAGATGTAAGTCTACGTTGTCGTTTAAAATTCTTGCCAGATATATGAATTGTTTTGTTACCTTTGTTTTTAAGATCATTCTTAATTATTGTATCACTACTTTTAACCTCCACCACATCTTCTTCTGAGTCAACTTGAACATGTTTAGATTCAATGGTATCCATTACCTAAGAAGAAATACAAGCAGATCAAAGCCCCAATCTTAAACCAGTATTAAACCAAATACAAGCAGATTCAACTTGAACATGTAAGTCTACTTTTAACCAGTAACTTACAAACTAAATAGATCACAAATACAAGCAGATTCAACTTGAACATGTAAGCCCCAATCTCAATTGAAACCAACATTAAACGAATTCAGCTGTCCCTCAAAGCCATTAAAGGAATACAAATCAAAACAGAAAATGAACATTTGAACTCTCAAACCAACATTAAAGGAATAGTAACTTACAAACCAACATTAAAAACAAATAAATATAAACAATTGAACTCTCAAACATCAAACAAGCACAGTTCTAGCAAATGAACATCAAACATCAAAATCAAAACAGAAAAATGAAATCAAACAAATAAAATAAAATCTAAAAACACAAAAAATCAAACATCAAAATCAAACACAAAATCAAACATCAAAATCAAACACAAAAAAATCGAACACAATCCAAAGCTAAAAAAATAAAAAAAAAAACAGAAAAATCGATGTATGAAAAATTTTATCTTTTATCTTACCTTGGTGCCGCAGAGAAGATGAAGGAGAAGAGAAGAATGTGTAGGAGGCCGTAGGTCGCTGTCTCGCAGAGAAGATGAAGGTGTAGGCGAGAAGAGGAAGTGAGGAGGAGGCGGCAGTCTCGCAGTTGCACAGTTTAGGAAGAGGAAGGAGGCGGAAGTGAGGAGGAAGTGAGGAACTGAGTTTAGCCGTTTAGGGTTTTATGATAAAACTTTTATCTTTTATCTTTTAGGGTTTAGTTTAGTAGGGATCCGGATTTCTGATTTCAATTTCAAATTTTCAATGCCTTCCTTGCACAGTTGCACGCTGCCGCCAGGCTGGATCACATTATAACATTACTTTTAAATATTAAGTTATTTAAAAATTAAAATTTTCAATGGGTTAATAAATGGGTTAAATATGGGTCGACCTGACCTGATTGACCCATTTAATAAATGGGTTAAACATGTTTTTTTCGGGTTTAAATATTCAACCTAAACCTAACCCATTTAATAAACAGATCAGGTCGGGTTGACCCATTTAATTAATTGGGTCAAAAATCTAAACCCAAACCCGCTAATTTCGGGTCGGTTTCAGATCAGGTTAGCAGGTCGGGTCAGCTTTTGCCAGCCCTACACATTCCTCTCAATCATATTTGTTTCATTAAAGGGCATAGTCCCAACCGGTCTCCTGTTGTGATTTTTCAATAATAGTGCATTATTTTGCTCCGCAACAAGAAGTGTTTTCAGCAAATTCATGATATTTCCTGAAATGCCTTTCATGATATTGTTGTTGTAACAAAATGCTATTTACGTGAAAGGTTGATAATGTTTTTTCTATCATTTCTTCATCTGTTATTATTTGTCCACAATAGACTAATTTTGATTTTATCAGATGAAGGGCTGAATTATAATCACTGATTGAATTGAAATCTTGAAATCTTAACTCTCGCCATTCATCGATGGCCTTTGGGAGAAGTACACTTTTATTATGGCCAAATCTTTCATTTAGCTCTTCCCAAAGTAATTTTGGGTCCTCATAATTGGTTTATTCATGTTTGAGACTATCGGTTAAATGATGTCTCAAAATTGATGCAGCTTTTGCCTTATCTTCCTCAATTTTTATGGGATCTCTTTCAATACCCTTTCCTTTGTCGGTGGGATTAAGTTCAATTATTGTGCATAATAACTTTTTCTTTTTAGATATAATTTGATATCTGAAGCCCATTGTATAAAATTATTTCCTGTTAATTCCAGGGCATTGAATTCTCTCTTTTTGAGATCAGCCATTATTTTCTACACTTGAGAAAATGATAAGGTTATTTAATGATTTTGTGTATCATCAGAGATATTAAAGCATATTAGTCTTATCTCCCCCTGATTTAATATCTCAAACATAATAAGCAAAATATAATTATAAATAAAAATAAAATAGATAGTATTAATAGATGATAAAACAAACAAAAAATAAATACATATTGCTAAACAAATGCAAGATTTATAATTTATTTTTGGATAATTAGGTAGAGCATTAACACTACGAGTAATACAATTAAACCCATAATGATAAGGAATGCGTCTAGTATTTTACTTATATTGTCGGCAATTGGATTAATGTGGGTGTTTGTATTGTTTGCCATGGATGGTCGAAGGAAGAAGAAGATGAAGGAAAAAAAATTATTTATTGTGTTTTGGATAAGGTGTGATTGGTGTGTGTGTGTTTGTGACGGGTAGAAGTCTCTATTTATAGGGGGTAAAAAGGTTTTTATTATTATTATTATTATTATTATTATTATTATTATTATTATTATTATTATATATATATATATATATATATATATATATATATATATATATATATATATATATATATATATATATATATATATATATATATATATATATATATATATATATATATATATATATATATATATATATATATATATATATATATATATATATATATATATATATATATATATATATATATATATATATATATATATATATTCAGAATAGAACCCTTGATGATTCACTTAAATTATAATTTTCGGACTACTCTGGCATTCATCCCAGGCTGATATTTTTACAATTAGAAAAGGATTTTATGTTATGTAGAAATAATGTGGTCATGTCTGCTAATAATCTGTGTTATAGGTAAATTAAGACAATTTATTATTATAATGTTAAACAAAATAGAATCAAATAAAATCGTTATTTATTATTATTTGAAGGTGAAATTAAATTTTATGAGTTTATTAAGTGATTATATAATTTATAGACTAAAATAACCAAATGCATATGCACATAATATGATGACATGATCAGATAAATAGAGATAAAACCGTCCATAAAGGCGATAAACAATGCTAAATTAACCAGTCCATAAAGGCGGTCATTACAAAATAATATTAGTCAGTCCATATAGGCGGCTGAAAAAGTAAAAACGAACATAAAAATTAAATGACATTATTAAAATAAATTATTTTATGGGTTAATAGTCTGAAAACGTTTGTTACTAGTTTCTTCGCTGTCGTCATTTTTTCTTTTATTATTTTCTTGTGGGACTGTAGGATCATTAGTAGGTTGGACTGGTGGGTTATCAGTAGATTGGGGTGGCTGATTAGTAGGTGGTTGTGCTGGTGGATTAGCTGCATTATTGGGACTTGGCATTGAGTTTTCTTTTATATGGGTATTATTTGGATTATGTCTTCGCAATTGATTTGGATCACTATTAGCTGGGTTGGTAGTAACAGATATACAATTTTCTTCAAGGATAAAGTATATAACGGTGTTAGTAACACCTTGGATAATAATATTGATACCATTTGATTGTTGGTCCATATTGTGGCTAAAAATGTTATAATGTTTTGAAAAAATTACCTTCTTGGGTTTTGAGAGCGAAAAATGGTGCTGATAACGTGTTAAAAGGTAGGGAGAATATAAGAAGAAAAGTAATATAAGAGATAAACTTATATCAGTTTTTCTTGTATTTCATTATCTGTTGTGACTCAATACTACACTACCTTACACATATATATATATAGCACAAGGAAAGGGAAAAGGAATAAATGTAGTACTATTATAAGGAATAGATAAATCCACATGATAATGCATTCATTGTGTGGTTATATCAATCACAACAGATAGAATTATATTATACTTCATATCGAATTTTCCAAACGTAAAAAAAAAAAAATACCATCTTGAAGTATTAACAATTCTCACTGTTAGAACTTCGAAAAAAAAAGAAAGAAGGAAAGAGGAGAATGGAGTCGGAAGAGAAGGGCAAAGGAAACGAGAGATGGGAAGCTGCGATCACAAATCTGACGGAGATGTCTGGAAATCTGGAATCTCTTCAGAAACTTCTCTTAAAAAAAGCTGTCTTTGTTGATCAAGATACTTTCTATAAAGCTTCTCTTGCTTCCAGCCATGCTCGCACAATCAAGGTCTTGTCTTTACTTGATTACCTTTTCAATCTCTTTCCTATTTTATTTGTATTCTTTTTCTTTGATTCAATCATATATTTGCATTGCCTTTCGATGTGTTAGGTGCATTACTTCTTCATTTTGTTGGGTTCAAAGTGAAATTTCATGAGGGTTTGAGTACCTATTGTAAATTTTTGGGTTTTTTTCCTGGATTTATGCAAAATTATGGTCGTTCCCTCTTGATATATTTGTGTATGATTTAAGATTTGATTAAGAACTTTAATGGGGAATTTGTAGAGTTGCTGAACTATGATTAATTGAAGTATATATAGGTATAATTTGAAGTATTGATCAAGTCGAATGAGTTGCTTGCGACTTCTGAGTGAGTTACTCAACTCAATTAACCCCTCTACTTTAAGTGATCCTATATCGAATGATATTTGAATCAAGGAATCTAAATTGATGACCCATATTGATTTGAAATTCAATATCGTCTTGCACGAATGATGGATTTCTGGTAAAAAAAAGACCAAATTGCCAATATTTAATTGTTCATGTAAGAGATGATGGTATGCAAAACAATATCAAACGTCGACTTAGAATTTTCCTTTTGGATCTAGTTTTAAGGAACATTAGTGTATGACAGTCACGCTGATGGCCTGTTTCCATTGTCATATCGTCACTTCAATAGGCAGGTTCTTCTAAGTTTGTTGTATTGTGTAGAAATCTGGCATAAAATTTTCTTTCATTAAGGAAAGAAGAAAAGAGGAAAGTAATGGGCTTGCTATTTACTGCCAGTTTTATCTTGGGTTAAAGGATTTTAGTTCAGTGAACAGGGAGAAAACTTCCTGATTCTGAGTCCTAACTATTCCCACCCCACTCCAATATTTGAATATAAGAAGGTTGAGCCCTCGTAGGCAGTGGCGGATCTAGGACTGCGATGTAGTGAGAGCACAATTAACACAAAAGTAATTCAATTTTTTTAAAAATAAATCATATATATATATATATATATATATATCAAATAATAATGTCAATTCAACCATATAAAATTACATTTTATAATATATATTTCGATGAGTTTTCATATCTTGAAATGGACAAGTAGTAAGATCATTTGGAATACTACAAAATACATCTTTCTCAATAAAAGTTAACAAGTAATCATTCATCCATTTATCTCCGATTTTATAACGCAATTTTTTCTTCACAATATTCATCACAATAAAAGCTCTCTCCAATGTGGTTGTTGCAACGGGTAGTATCAAAGTTAGCTTTAAAAGCAGAATTAGAAGGTTGAGCCCTCGTAGGGTGTTGTCTCATATAATTAATGTAATTTGTGTTTGGTTAGCAATGATGAAGTCACACAATAGACAAGAATAGAAGGAAAATTAGGTTGTTCTGTCACCTTTGAATTTCATTCATTGAAATTTTTATTTATTAAATTCGAGGGGAGGAACTTAGGAAGAAGCATATCCATTTCTTTCTCTTCCCAAATTTATTTCCAAATAAAGGAAAATGGACCCTAAATTTTTCTATTTCCTTTATATCTCTTCTAACTCTCTCATCCATAAACAATGTAGAAGTGTAGGTATTAAAAGTAATTGCAATTTGCATCATTTGTTTAGGACATTTATCAAATTTATATGCAGCGCTTACTCATTTGGTTGTCGACTGACACCCTTTGGGTCCACACTTTGATTATAATTTGTTTTTTTCTTTGTATAGGTCCTTGAGCAAAGGGTAGCGACTTTAGAACGAGAGCTGGATGCTTCTATTACAGCTGCTGCTCATGCTCGTTCAGAAAAAAGACAAGCTGAAGCAGCTCAAAAGGCAGCTGAGTCACGCACACATGAAATTACGAAAGAGCTCGAAAACACATCAAGTATGGGCATTTCTTTCCTTGTATATGTTTGCTCACAAATTTTCCTTGATCTTAATATAATATGTTTACTGCAATTATGGTTGTCCTTCTAAGCTTCAATATAGCGAAAAGAAATTATTTCTCTAAAGGTAAAGGTGAGGGTAAAGGACTGTTGCAATATCCTGCACAAGGCAGGGTCAGAGTGGGGGTTTTTCTTTTTTCAGAAAGAGGCAGACATACCATACCCGGTATCCTCAAGGAAGGAGTAAAGAGGGATGCGCACAGTCAAGAAACCCAAATGCTCTATCCATTGAGCCACAAGTGCTTTATGTTTTTTAAATTATTCCTCTCCGTTTCTTTTTTATTTTTGTGGGCTAGAGGATGCTAGTGATCAGCGATGACACAATCAACACGGTGTGAGGCAGACAAAATTGGGTGTAAATTCCAGTAATTTCCTCTTGGAATCCTTGACTTACCAAATGTGGCATTGCTGGCTTGCTGCCTCTAACTTTAAAACCATTTGTGACACCTCTAACTGTATCGATGTGTACATCATTTTCTCTACTAGATAGTTCATCTATCACTAATCTCCAAATGCTTTACATCAAGGTTGTGAGGCGGACAACAAATTCTTTCATATTGGGCCTTTTTTCTGGTATTTTCTTCCTCATTGTCCATATTTTCTATTTAGTTTACCATTGACTTTGCTCCTTGGTCTTCTGAATTATGAAGATCAAACATCATTTGCTGTTTTGTTATATGATCATTTAAAGGTTCTGTTAAAGTAAAATTTTCTGTTTCCAGTTATCATTCCTAAGGGCATTACTTTGAATGCAGAGGTATTCGAATTGCATATGCTAGAGCTTCGTGCAAAACAAGAGGAAATCACCAAGAGAGACAATGATATCAAACTGCTAGAAGCTATTATCCAGACACTTGGAGGAAAAAGTCCAATTCAACAAGCAAGTCGCAACTCTTCTTAGAGCCACTGTAGTTTCATCTAACTTTTATCCATATTTTACTGTAACTTCTAAACATCTTTTGTTGTATATCACAATCCCCTCTATTGTATTTAATTCTCTTCCACTAAAATTCACTTCACTGATTTATTTTTTGTTATCCCCAACTACTTCAGTCATTTTGTTCATTGCTAATCTCTCACACTTTCACTGATTATTCTCTCATAATTTTCACGCTTATAAGTTCAGTTCATTTTAATTAAGATTACTTTTTTTCATGAAAAGAGAGGAAGCTTAGTTATGTATTAAATAATGAGTTGGTAATACGTGGGGAGAACTGGTCCCTTGACCATATTGCGACACTATTTGTACGAGCGTGTACTCCTAGAATCCTTGTTACTGTGACAAGAAACCACTGTCACTTGATTCACTAATCTCCTCATGAATCGCGAATCAAAAAACAGCGAATTATGGTCTGCTTTGGGCTATTCTTAGGCAACTTTGAGCGAATCGCAAATTCAAAAGGCGAATTAGCAAGCGAATTATGTTACACTTTAACAGACTACATAGATTCTCATGGTGGACCCCTTATCTTGTCCTGTTGCTACATTATATGAGAGCCTACCTATTTGCGAATATATCATACAATAGGGAGACTGCTGCTCAGAGTGCAATATATCATATAGAGGTCGCAAGTCAAACGATTCTGGAATTTTGATTTTATAACGCTGCTGAAGGTTGCTCTGCTTAATAAATTTAAGGTGCAGTTTCTGCTTCATCTTTGCTCAATCTTAATTAGTTTCTCTATTTTTTTAATCAGTCTTTAACTGTTAAACACCACATCGACTGAAACAGCAATGTTTGTCTTGTGTTTTCAGATTCTTGGTGAGGCTGAAAGATTAAATTGGATTGATTTTGATGTGGCGCAGTATCTACCACCTACTTCAACCATAGTGCAAAAATATGTTTTCAGTCGCAGTCACTGTAATGGTCGTAAAATGGAAGCGGGTGATTTCATGGTCAATGCTGGATTTTATTCCTATTGCAGTATTCTCGAAAAAAACTTTACGATACGCCTCGGTCGCTTTGCAGTGATATGGCCTTGTTTATGCACTATGGCTTCAATCCTGTTGCCTGGTTTCTTCTGGATTCTTTAGTGCTATTTGACCTCAGTTTAGTCGTTCGCTAACCTTTGACACGAATGCTCAGCTGCAGTACCCTTGGAAGAGAGCCATATTACACCTGCTGTATGGATCAAAAATATATCAATACTCCAGGTAATTATGGTATATCAACAAACTGTTGATATCTTATGGATTTTTCATATGTTGCTCACTGAAATTCTTAAATTAAAAAAATGAGGAACAAGGACTAGACAAAAATGGTCTTGAGGGTGCTCAACTCTGGACTGAATTTTATGGTTTGAAATGGATTTTGTACTATCCTACATTCATACTTGCGAATATTTGATGAACAATTTCATGCATTCCATGATGAAGGAAATTGTAAATGATGAAATACATTTCCTCCCATAACAACATACTTTTGAACTGGTCTGTTTTAAGTCTGAATCGTCTGTTGAGCTGGAGACCCTTCAACTCAGCTGTTATAGATCATAATTTTGAATGTTTCTCTTTGGTTTCTCTTGTTTAAGGGTTTCTCCAGGAGAAATGGGTTTGATATTGGGTGGACTAATGCAGCTTTGCCACCAACCACAGACAACTCTTATTATTTGCAATTCGTAAAAGCTTATTATTTGTTAGAATTATGCAATTTCATCAGAGTCCAGATTGTAGAACTGACAGCAATTGGTTTTGATTGATTTTACAGGAAGCTTATAAATTGACGAGATTGCCAGAGACCGGGTTGAATCGCGTATGCTATGTATGTTGATTTTCCAAGACAATTGTTGACTTGTGGATTTGTATTTACATTATGTTTGGATAGAGAAAAATAGAGGAAAAGAAAGAAGAGAGATTTAGAAGGATGAAAAATCTTATATTTGGATAACAAGAAGAGAGGGGAGGGATTTGGAGGGGAAAAGTTTGAAGGGAAAATATAGAAAGTTTTGTTAATAATATGAATTTTCCTAAGGTGGAAAGATTTAAAAGGAAAATACTATTTTTCTTCCTTTTTCTTTCTCTTCTCTCCTAAACAAACAAGATGTATTCTCTCTCCTTGTTCCTCCCCTTTCTTTTCCTTCCTTTCCTTCTCTTTGTTACTTTTCTCTCCTAAGTTTCTATCTAAACATAGTGTTAGACTTGAATCTCCTATGTATGTTGATTTCCCAAGATAAGATGGAATCATTTTTAGAGTGTTTGGATGAAAGAAAATGGAGGAAAAGGAAAAGAAGAGATTTGTAGGGATGAAGGATCCCTTATTTGAATAACAAATTGGGAGGGTAGGGGTTTGAAGGGATTTAATAGATGTTTTTAATCAATGTATTAATCTTTCTAAAGTTGAAAAGATTTGAAGCGAAAACTCTTATTTTTCTTCTTTTTCCTTCTTTTCCCTCTTAAACAAATAAAAATTTCTTCCCTTCGATTTATCTTCCCTTTCACTTTTTTCCCTTTGACTTTCTCCCATTCCTTTCCTTTCTTTTCTCTCCTAAAATTGCTACAAAACACTAGAGTTTCCTTATTTTTTTTCTTCCTTTCCTTTCTTTTTTAAAGTGTGTTTAGTGTACAAATTTCAAGAATTGTGGTAATGACTGTTACATTTTCCTTCTATTTGGTAAAGTTTTCTCTTTTCCATTCACGTTTCTCAGTAGTAAGTGAATACGGTAAAAATTTAACGATGATGAATAAGTGGGTGACAAATACCAATAATTATACCAAATAACTTGTACCAATAATTCTTAAAATTACCTTTTTTCTTTTTTAACTATTCTGTCTCCATTTGATTTTCACTTTAAAAAATACCAAATAACGCTTAGACTTTTTGGAGATGTCAATATGAAAGATTTGTTCGAGAAACAATCTAATGATATATATTAAGTACGTATTAGATTAATATGGAGATATAAATTGTACATTTAATATGCAGACATTCCATGCAAGAGAATAACGTATTTTTTTAAACTATATGATTCGACTAAATAAACTTAAATTTATGATTCTAAGAGGTCACACAAAATATATAAAATATCAGTTTTGATCAAGTTAATAATATTAATATGAAAGTACTCAATTACCTTAGTACTCAAATATTAAGGTTTATATGAAAAAAAAAAAAAACTTTTCAATTAGAGTTTTAACCTGTAATTATTTTAAGTAGGCTTAATAGTCAGATAAAAATAACTGACTAAAAGAGAAAATAGAAAAAGAAAACTTATTTCTTCTTTCATTGTAATTCCTAGTACAAGTACACCATTTATGTTGATCTAAATGGATTGATTAAAGGTATCTAATTCAATATTAATTTCTGAGTCGTTAGTACTATGCATGTTTCAATCCCTACATTGCCAAAGAAATCACACGTTAAAGATTGTTAATTCTTAACTCTATTAATTTATATAATATAATATACATGCTATCCTAGATTATAGATTATTTAACGATTGTTATATTTCTTGTTTTTACATTTATGTCTTCTTACAAAGCATGTCGCTGCTCTAGCTGTTTAATGACTTCACAGAGCAGGATAATACATGTTATCCTAGAATATAGATATTTAACAATTGTTTTTGATAGTTGGGGTGTTGATGTATATGCTTTGTATTATGGTGTTTGTATTGTTGCTGAAATCCGAAGAATCGAATAATGAGTTTAAAATAATTATATATATATATATATATATATATATATATATATATATATATATATATATATATATATATATATATATATATATATATATATATGTAGGATCAAATAAGAAGAATTTTAAAATGAGAAGGATGAAAAGATTTTTGTTTGATTTTGTTTGGTTATTATATATACAAAAAATGATACTATGTTATAAATTAAGAACATTTTAAAAATTATTTCATGATTACCTTTTTGTGTAACATAGTTACTTTTACAATTATGAGTTTTTGGCTCAACCGTGACCATAGATTTTTTTTGTTTTGGTGAAATCAAGGGTGTAGAGTACTTCTTACCCTTCTCATTTTCAACTCTTTCTCAATAGATCCCTCCCCTCTACACACACACACACACATATATATATATATACACACACACACACACACACACACATATATATATATATATATATATATATATATATATATATATATATATATATATATATATATATATATATATAATTATTTTAAACTCATTCTTTGATTCATTATATATATATATATATAGAATCAATAAAAAGGATTTTTAAATAAGAAGGATCTTTGTTTGATTTTGTTTTGTTACTATATATACAAAAATGATACTATTTTATATAAAGTAAGAACATTTTTCAAACCAAACCAAACCAGACCAGAAATTTCGATCTGGAATTTTTCAAACCAAATCAGACCGGTCAAGACACCGAACCGAATCGAACCAAACCGTTCTACAGCGATCTGATCTGATCTACGATCTTTTTTAAAGCATTTTTTAATTATTCAATAACTTTATACAATAAAAATAAATATTAAAAAAAAACTATTTTATAAATAAACATAACACTAATGCATAAACATTAAGAAATCTAGTTTGCAGATCACAATCCTTAAACATTGCCACCCTTTTCATTTTATCGTCACTCCATCCTAATGAAATTACGATTTTGCCTCTGGACTTAAAATTTCTTACATATACTCTAACCTCACTAAATAACACCTTTATCACACTTAAAAAACAAAATTACAACATAAAAAATTTGGAGAAAAAGCTAAGGAATTCAATCCGCAAAAAAATAATCGAGGTATTTCGAATCGTATTATTTTTTAAAAAAAAGGAAAAAAAAAGTGAGTCACACAATGTGTGACTGAGCCGCGGCCGAGTCACGGGTTTCGTGCAACTAACCCACGGCCGAGTCGCATGCAACTCACTTTTTTTTTTCCTTTTTTTTAAAATAATATACTTAATATTATTATTTTTTTAATTTTATTTTTATTATTATTGTTATTATTATAATTATTATTATTGTTATTATTGTTGATGTTATTATTATTATTGTTTTTAACTTTTTTTAAATATTGATATTATTATTTTTTTATTTTTTTTATTTTTTTTAATTTATTATTATTATTATTAATGTTATTATTATTATTATTATTATTATATTATTATTATTATTATTATTATTATTATTATTATTATTATTATTATTATTATTATTATTATTATTATTATTGTGATTGTTATTATTATTATTATTATTATTATTATTATTATTATTATTATTATTATTATTATTATTATTATTATTGTTATTGTTATTATTATTATTATTATTATTATTATTATTATTATTATTATTATTATTATTATTATTATTATTATTATCAAATTTTTATTTTTCTTTTAAATATTATTTTTAATTTATTTTTTTAAATGTTATTATTATTATTATTTCTTTTTTTTTGAGAAATAAAATTTTTATTTCAACAAAAACTAACTAGTTACAAAGAACATGGAAACAAACGATGCAAATCCATCATGAGCATAAACTATGGCCACCTTCTAGGAAGGGTTCCATAGCAATGCTAAATCATTTGTAGCATCATTCCAAAAAAAAAAACAGAGATTACAACGCTTTGAGCCAGTCTATATGTCTACTGTTATCATTACACAATTGGAGCATTCTATTCTTCACGGTCCACTTAATATGGTCAACCATCTGTGTTGTGGCTGCTGCATCTTTGTGCCTCCAGATTTTGTCATTCCTAAGCTTCCAAACTGCAATAGCCACCAATACCGTGCGCTTCTTCAATCTGTGTCCCTTTATGTTCCATCCTTTTTGTAGGAGTTGTTGCAATGAGCATGTCTGGAAATGTTATTATTATTATTATTATTATTTTTTTTTTTTTTTTTTTTAATTTTATTTTATTTTTTTTTTATTTTTATTATTATTATTATTATTATTATTATTATTATTATTATTATTATTGTGATTATTATTATTATTATTATTATTATTATTATTACTATTATTAACTTTTTATTTTTTCTTTAAATATTATTTTTATTATTTTTGTTGGTGATGTTGTTGTTATTATTGTTATTGTTAGTAAATTTTTCTTTAATGTTATAGTCATCATGATCTTCAACAAAGCCTAGAGCGGCATTTCTGCTACTCTCATTTTCAATCCTTCCACTATCCCTTAAGTTTCTCATTTTCTTAAGGTCTTCTTTAAATTCCTTGCACATCATTTGTATGTGCCCCTTTTTCTTACAATAGTGACACTCTTTGTCACTAAGGTCACCCCTCCCATGAGATTTACCCCTTCCTTGATATCTCTTTTCTTTGGTTCTTTCCCTATTAGAATCCTCACTAAACAAGCCATCCCCAACATTCTTCTTTTCTTCCCCCTCTCTACTCACCATGAACCTATCATTCTCTCTCAACGCCGCCAATGCTTGATCAAGAGTGATAGAATCCCTACCTATGAGCAATGTTTGGACTATGTTTCTATAGTCCTTGGGAAGTGAAGCCAAAAGAAGTAACGCTTGTTCTTCATCGGTCAACTTTCCATCGGTATTTAACAATTGGCACACCAACTTGTTAAATGTGTTAATGTGGTCTTGCATTGTTGTATCCTCATCCTTCATGAGTTGATACAACTCCCACCTCAAGCAAAGTTTATTTGTTAGGGATTTGGAAGCATACACCTTTTGTAAATTTTCCAACAACTCACCGGGATCGGTCTCTTTCAAGTAGTGATACTTGATTTCGGGTGCAATGGCAAACCGGATTGTGCTTACCGCCTTCTTTCTCATTTGTGTCCATCTTGCTGCTTCTACATTATTTGGCTTCTCCTTCAATAACGCATCATCGATGCCTTGTTGCACCAAAACATCTTCCACCGAGCTCTTCCATATGGAAAAATTGATTCTTCCATCAAACAATTGAATAGTGAAACTTTTCCCATCAGTCATTGTGTCTTTCTTGTTCTTTTAACCTCACTTTCACACCCTAAATAGCCTAAGACGCACTCCCGCTCTGATACCAATTGAAAGCGCAAGCCTCAAAGAGGTTTAACAAAGAAAAACAAATGAAAAATATAATGCAAAAATGAACACAAGTGTTTATGAGGTATCTTGAATACCTCCCCCTCAAATATAGTTTATTATAATGAATTCAACAATTACAAGTATAATAAACCACCCTTATCTTGAGAAAAATCTCTCAAGATCACAAATACTAAAGCAAAGTAAGAACACTCTCAAGTTTCTAACAATGCAATAACCCTCTCAACAATATGTGTGTTTGTGGTGAATGTTACTATGAGTGATGAATCCTATTTATAGCCAAGATATTCATCACTCTTAGTATTACCTCATAAATCACCATAAACATACATGTAACATCTCAATTAACATCTAATTAACTATGACAATAAACATTACAATAAACAATAGAAGTAATGCACCACATTATTGCATAGACATTACAAATTCTGACCAAAAACAGAATCCAAAGTAGTCTGCTGAACTTTCGCTCGACCCGAGTCACCACCTCGCTCGGTCGAGCGAGCTTCCAGAGAAGCTACTGACTTGTTCTGCACACCTTGCTCGACCGAGCCAACACCGCTCGACCGGTCGAGCAATACTTCACTCGATCGAGCGGTTGGTCGAGCCACTCACTATTCTGCTTCTTTATTTGTTGCTTTGATCAAGCAACTCTCATCAACCGTTCCAAACCTTAAACCACCCATATTCGACACATCTTTATCGACCCTCTCTAAAGTACAAGACAAAGCATGTTCGATTATATGTTTAAATTTAACGTCATCATTTAGATTATTGGTACTTGCTTTAACATATAATGTTATATATTTTCATCTTTTTCATTATATTGTATTATATTTTTCAAAAATTTAATGTTGAAATTTGTAATGTGAGAGGATTTTATGTTTCTTTTTATTCATTTAAAAAAGATATTTTTATCATCTATTAATTAAATTTCTTAGACTTTAAAAATAATGTTTTAATAATGTTTTTGAATGTCATGTGATTGTTTACCTAATCTATCAATTTTTTAAAATATGCCTATAAATATGCTCAATATTACTACTAAATTAAATTGCCATGTGTAATTAATAAGTAACCAATAAGATTATTCTATTTTCAGAGCTCTAATAAGTTGAAATTAAAATTTTTTTAACTGTTTTATTATATTGTATTTTTAAGTGTTTGTATTCTTTTTCTTATCAATTAAATGTTAAAATTTTTAATGTGGGAGAGAATTTTAAGTTTCTTTTATTCATTTAAAAAGAAGATTTCTTTTTATTATCTTTTTACAAAATTATAAACTTTTAAATTTTTAATTTAAGAATGTTTTATTAAAGCTTTGTAAACATTATATTATTATTAATCTAATTTAGTATAACTTATAAATAGGTCTAAATTTTTAATTATTTAAATTAATATTCCGTCCTAAATTAAACTACCATCGTCATCATACAATATACTAATTCATAAGCACTTTGTGTCATGTGTCACTATTACAATGCATTTTACAAGTATATTGTGCCAAGTGTCACACTTACAATAAAGAGTTTTATTTTATCAATGAAGAGAATTTTATTTGAAGTGTTTGTAATAGTTATAAAACAATTGGTAATAACATAAACTCCACAAATTCTTATTAATATTAATATTCATGAACATTAATCAAACCCATAAATTCATGTAAGACTAATTAATGTACAGTAATTATTTCTTAACCCTCCCTTCATATTTCCAAATGCAATGTATTATAAAGTGACAATTTACTAGAGAAGGTGAAAAGTTTGAGAAATGAAGTTAGAGTATGGTAATACATTAGGGGTAAATTATGCAATTTTATCTTATCTTATCTTATAAAATCACAATAAAAGAGTCATGAAAGATACCCATAGTATGTAATATACAAACAAAGCACACATGTAACAACATCATATGGTTCAATTAAAGATTATTTTTCAACTATTACTACTTTCACTTGTTATCAAAAACATACGAATTCACCAATTTTAGTATACCATCATCATCATCATACCCAATATATCCAACTCATAGCAATAAGACTAGGGCTTAGGAAGGGAAGAAGACGACAACTCATACCCATAAAGGCGAGTGCAATTAAAGAGTCCTTCAGCAATTTCAGTATACCTTTTCGAGATTTAATTCTAGCATCTAATTTATAAGGGAATATCTAATCATAATATCTTTTTAAGTGTATCACTCTGATAACTTCATAAGTACTTTATATATTATGATTACATTTAGTATAAATTGCTAATGCTTAATTGATAATTATCATTATATCCAAAAAGTGGTAAAATGTTCTATATGAGGACTTTGCTAAATTTTGTTAAAGATCCTACATGTTATGAAATCAAACAATATGTAAAAATCAAAAGTAAACCCCGATCTTACATAGAGTAGATATAATCCTAGTTACCATATAATTAATAAGCAACCTATACCATTTGTGATAGGGGTGTTCATTAGCGGGTACCCGGTATTTCGAGCACCTAGTTAGTCAGAAAACTTTTTAAATGGCCTGTGTCCCGGCTAGGGATGGTCATGGGGCGGGTCTGGCCAGACCCGGACCCGGACCCTTTTATTTTTTTGGATCTAGACCCGGATCCGGACCCTAATGGTCCAAACCCTGCGGATCTGGTGGGTCTAGGGTCCTTAATGAGTCTTATACAAAGCCTCTTTGATTTGTCAAAATTGAACCTTTTTCGAGTCTTTTTGTATTTTTGTATCACAATCAAAAAAATACTTAGATTTTAGAACAATTATCAAGTAAATAAAAAAACAAATAATCAATGAAGCTTACTTACTTTAGTGATAGAAGAAGTATTATTCATTCATACTAATATTTTGTTCCAAGAAGTATTATGCATCAATTTCAGAATGATTTTTTTTCATAATATTAGAATTAAGAAATCATAAATTCAAAATATAAAATTTAAAAGTTTAGGGTCCGGGTCCGGGTCTTCACCTTAGGACCCGGACCCGGACCTGTCAGATTTTTGTTGGATCCAGACTCGGATCCGGATCCGATGGGTCTCAAAAATTAAGATCCAGACCCTTAAAAAGGGGCAGGTCCGAGGCGAGTCCAACAGGATCCTGGACCCATGACCATCCCTAGTCCCGGCCCAATTAATATGGTACCCAAATTTTGGATACCCAGATAAATTGGGTTGACACACAGAATATCCCATTTTCATTTTTATTTTTTGTCACTTTTAACTAAAAAAAGATTAATTTTATATAAGGGTTTGGGCAGGAGAAGACATTTAGGGTCCGTTTGGTTCAGTGAGTAGGATTGGAATGGTATGGAACCCTATACCAGGATGGTATGGATTCAGAACCCCATACCAGACTAAAAATGTTTGGTTCAATCCTGTAATAGATATTCAATCCATTCACACTGTTTGGTTCAATTATGGAATGGATTCTCTATCCAGTTTATATATATATATATATATGGATACATACATACATTTATTAAACACACAAATACATACACACAAAGTACTAGTTCAATACATTTTCACTCAAAATGGTGTCAATACATCTCTACACAAAAAGATTCCAATATATGTTTTTGACAACCAAACACAAAGTCTAGATAATTTATAAGTTAAGCATTTTCATTACATCACTTGCCTAAGTTAGGATGAATGAGGTTGATTATAAACTCTTTCTTCCACTCATCATCCGGGCATTGGTAAAAGAGTGAGAGTTCACTTGGATTGGAGGCCAACCTCTTGGAAGCTTCCATTACTTCAAATCTTGTCAATCCGTCTATGCGAAGCAATTCACTAACCAAATTTTTTTTTTTGATTTTCCTCAACTTCTTCACGAGCCATGATAGCTTGCTCATGTAGTTGTGTAGTAGAGAAGGCACTTGCAATGGTAGACATGTGCTTGTTCATCTCATTCATATGATTTGAAAAGTTAGAAGACATATTGTTAAAAGAAGAAGTTAAGTTCACAACCTTCGGCTTCTTCCTTTTCCTTCCTTGTTCATTTGGAGCCTTTTCTTTTTTGGCTTTCTTTGAAGAAGGTTCACTTGGAGTTGATTGTTTTGATTGGTTGACGGACTCATTATCATCAAATTCATCATCTTCATCACTACCACCCTTATCTACTTCAATGGTCTCTTTCTCTTGATTGTCAACAGCTTCGACAAAAGTCTCAGATTGCACTCCAGTAGCTCGATCGGCACCAAAGATAACTGACAGTTGATCATAAAATGGAAAAGGAACATTCCATAATCATTGAGCATTTCTGTGTTGCTGAAATTAAACAAGAATTGAAATAAAAAAAAGATACGTCATTTACAATATGTTATAATTTCTAACAAATTGTAAACAAGTCAAAGTATTTATGTACCTTACAAAATTCTTCATAAGATTGCCTCTCACAAACAATCATATTCTTTTCATTATCCCAAGAAAAACCAGAAGTGCGAAACATTTCAGTTAGCACATTATACTTATCCTTAAACCATTTGATTTTTGATTCAATATGGGGAATAGCTTTCAACCCACACCCCTGAAACTTCTCATTCAATTTCTCCTCTAACTTATTCTTGAAACCACCTTTGAAACTCCCATCAGCTTTCCATGAAGGATCGGCACTCATCTCCAACAAACCATTAATCAAACATTCTTCCTCAGATTTATTCCATGATCGCTTGTTTTTCCCTCTTCCACTTTGAACAAATTGACCAACATTCATCCTATATAACAATGATGTATTATAAAAAAGATTACCAAATAAGACTATTTTCTTATTTGCAAGTTAAAATAAATAATCCAATTACACCATAAAAAATATCTCAACACCATAAAATTCGATTACATCATAAAAAAGAACACCCAAACATAAGTCCAAATAAACTAAACAAACATTTATGTTTGGCTACTATGCCTAAGTCTCCAATTATTAAACATATTTTGTGCAAAGTTATTCCGATAAGTAGTCCAAGCATTCGTAGTAGCTATTTGAGTAATCAACTCAACTTCATCATCTAGGCCCTCATCATCACTTTCACCTTCTTCACTATCGGAATCCCAATACATTGTGTAATCTGTTGGCATATGTTTTCGAATAAGATTGTGTAATAGTACACATGCTTGAACGATACGCCCATGAGTACGTATTGGAAAGAAGGATGGGGTCCTAAGAATACCCTACCTTCCTTTTAATAGTCCAAAACATCTCTCAATAACATTCCTCGCCTTAGAATGTTTCATGTTGAAGTACTCTTCCGCACTAATTGGTTGTCGGTCCCCCCACTCTTTAAGGTGATATCGATGACCTCTATATGGTGCTAAAAACCCTTCACAATCGTGTATCCTGCATCTACCAAATAGTAGGAACCTTGACATATGGCAAAAAAAAAAGGTCATGACATTGCTTATTGGACTCCACAATATAAATTCTAAATTCTAAGTATGATTACCTTGTGGCACTTTTAAACCATAAGGCCTAGTAATAGCATCTCGAAGGACACGACCATCGTGAGCAGATCCTTCCCAACCAGGTTGAACATATATGAACTCCAAATTAGGGTTACATACACCTAACACATTCATAGCAATAGAACCTTTCCTTGTCCGATATCTTGCTCTATCCTCACTTGGCACATGAACACTAATATGAGTGCCATCTAAGGCTTCTAAACAATTCTACAACAACAAGTTAAGAGGGATAAGTTTTACAAGAAACAAAGTGGATAGATTTTTAAATAATATAGATGAAATTATGTTATTACCTTAAAACATTTCCATCTATCCACTTCACAATCTTCTGTTATAGGTGTCGGCTTTTTTAGCAAGTGAGTATGTAGTTTTAACACGGCAAGAAGACATCGGTGGAAGTTTCTACTAACACTTTCTCCACTTCGAAAGAAATGACTTCTAATTGTCCTATTTTTCAAATGATGTGCCAAAGTGTACAAGAACATAGCTACAATTTCCTCCAAAGACATATTTCGAGTGCCATTTAAACCACCGACATCTCTGACCATCTCATAAAGGACATAAAAGTTTTTTCTATTCACACGAAGTTCACTTTTGCAGACTATATCACTATCCTTGATTAGTGCATCCAAGTGCTTTTGTCTAAGGTGTTTCTTCTCACTTTTGCTTTAACGTGGTCGTTCAATTTCATAAACAATTACACCCATCATACACATCACCAAGTACATGATTGTAAAGACATTGTTAACAACCATGAAAAGTAGTAGTAATTCAATTTGTCTCTTCTTCCTTCTTCTTACTATGGCTAATTGAGACGGAATCATTTCTGTGAATGTATACATGCATCATCATATTAATTGGAGGCAGCCTAGATTAGTATGCAAGCACATTTTTTAAAAGTAGAGAAGACATGATAATAATACAATTATTTATAACTTTATTCTTCTAAATCTGTCAGTTATTACCAAATTTAAACAAATAATAATATACACAAATAAAACTTAATCCTCAAAAAATTCAATTGTTTATGGAAAAAAACCCCAATAATAACATAATTGTATGTGTCATAATATCAGATTATTGATGTTGAGTGTTTAGCAGCAATGCATCAAATTCATAAATCTTTCTATTTTCAGCTCAACAAACACTAAAGACCCAAACAATAACATTTTAACCACCACAAAGAAAATCATGAGAGCAACAGAAAAACAACAGAAACAAAGCAATCTCCAGTACAGAAACAAACCAAAACTATGACATCCAGTACAAAAAATAGGTTTCCATTCAAAATCAACAGAAACAACAATCAAAGTATCATGTTCATTTAAAAATCAACAGAAACATCAACCAACACTCCATTTTTCCATTTTTCAGCCTTGGAAACATCAACAAACATCAACCAACAACTTGTCAGCCTTGCAATCAGAAATTTCATAATAGCTGCAACATTCTATTTTTCCAATTCAATAATATTAATACCACCAGCACATTTTGGCAAACAAAGCAATCAGAAAATTTCTAGGGATTGAGTTTGGCAAACAAAGAATTTTCCAAAACAAAGCATACTCCAGTACAATGCAGTTTCATTGAATTGATTAACAAACATTGTTTAACGATTAACAAAGCAATCTATAGCAAATTAACAATTGAAATTAAAATTTCTAGGGAAAGAAATAAAAAAAAGGTATATACTTTGGTGGTTATGGGCGGTGCGTTTGCCGGTCTGCGGGAGTCTTGGTTGCTACCGCCTTGACGCTGGAGGAGAGGATGGAATGGAGGAGACTGGGCTGCTGGCGGAGAGGCTGAAATGGAGGTTAAACAGAGGAGCAGGAGGTCACCGGTGAGGGAAGGTTGAAGAAGATTGAACGGAGGCGGAAGAAGATTGAAGAAAGAACAAGAAATTTCAGATTGAAGGAAGAGAGGGAATTTTAAGAAGAAAAGTGAATTTTAGGGTTTGAATATGGCTAGAATGGATTTTGAATCTTGGGGGGTAGGAGGGTATGGGATTTTAGGGAATGGAATGGGATGAGAATCCAAAGGGTATGACATCCCAATGTAAAAATGCCTAACCAAACATTGAAATGGTTGTGATACCATTCCATACCATTAAAAATGAACCAACCAAACACACCCTTATAAGCATTCCATACATGTAAACCGTAAAAATCTACAAAGAAATTCATAAAAACAAAATAAAAAGCCCCTACAGCCTACTAAACGCAGAAGCAATGTAACAATAGTATATTCTTTTGATGTCTTTTGTGGAAAAGCAAAAATAAAATAAGTATTAGACCGAAAATCTTGTTCTTGGAAAAAGATTTTTACTCGGAAAAATAATTGAATGGCATTCTTTTTGATATACTTGTAGAGAACACTTCACTGTCATATGTGCACAGAAGAAAAATCAAATTAAAAACAGAAAAAAAAACGGTATTTATTTTATTTGTTTTTACAAAGGCCAACGGTATCCGCTTTAATTAAATTTCGGCCCATAACCCGACTCAGTTAAAGCGAGTCTAGTTTGCAAATTTTTTCAGAAATTGACCCACCATTTATATTACGGGTCTACGGATTGACGAGTCGGGTCGAGCGAGTTTGGTTTTTTTGAACGGCCTTAGTTTGTGAGAGGTATAGTATACTGATATTTATATTTATATTTATATTCTTTAAAAAATTTGGATAACATTTAAATTTTTCCTAAATTCAGATTTGAACTGAATTAGTACTCTAAATACGTCGCTATAGAATAGAGTAACAAAAACCTTTTTAGTGAGAGAAAGTCGTCCCCAAAACTGCGAAACTGCGAGAACACATTAAAAATCGCCATGGAAGGAGCTTCATCTTCTTCTCGCAAGCGTCCTTTCTTAGATGAAGAAGACGATTCCAGCAAAAAATCGTACTAATCTCTCTTTCTTTTTCTCACAGTTTCAATATATTTCTATACTTTATTTATTTAAAAATTATGAACTAAGTAAATTAAGGTTTTCAAATTTTATATCCAATTTTTTAATGCTGTTATCGGCGGAATTTCGATTTCAACTTCAACAGGCAAAAAAGAGTTAGATTTCCGAAAGGTAAGAAAGTGAAGGCAAGCGAAGCACCTGAGCCGGTGGCAGCGAAGGAGAAGGATGAAGAGGCTGCTCCTGCTGATCTTTCGGATCCTCGTATCGCTGCAAAAGAGCGAGCCAGACGTAGGAGCCAGATGACTACTCAACTTTTCACTGAGGATGGTGAGGTCGAGTTGTCTCGCATTAATTCTGCTGAAGTCCAATATCAGGTTTCCTTTTCATCTCTCCCTCCTATATATTTTAATTTTTATTTGTGCTTTTGGTTATGTAATCTACTTATTTGATGATCAAATGTATCAATTTTATATTTTCATTTTGTGTGATGAATTGAGAAGAATTCATGTGGACCTCAAACTGATCCATTAGCCAGTCTAATTGTTTTTTGTGTGTTGTTGTAGTAAGGTGGGATTTTTGTGTGTATTATTTTTGATGACTCAAACTAGAGTCTTAATCATGGGATAGATAATCAAAGAAGAGTGAGTTTTGGGAACAGGGGCCGGTCTAGGATGAAGAAGGCGGCGAGTCGTTGCAACATGCCTGGAGTTAATGTGAGTTTCTAGAGAGTTGGCGATGAGTTTCCTCAATGACGTAACAAAATTGGGCCAAAAACTATGCGAAGAGTCGCTGCATCTGAGCGACGATTCTTTGCTTTCTGCGGTTTTGTCGTGCTTGGATGTTTTCACATGATTTATCCAGTTATTTTGTATTAATATTTTCCCTAATCTCTTCTTAAGTGAGGTTTACTATATAAACCCCTCCCAAAATTAGGTTTAGGGTTACTAGAAACACAAGAGAGAAAAGTGTGCTGTTCTAGAGAGCATTCTTGATTCATCTTTGTAATGTTTGTAGTTTATAATGAAATATTTTGATCTCGGTGCCCATGGGCATAGCTATCACATTGATATGAACCACGTTAATTCTTGATGTGTTTTCTTATTGTTTGCATTGAATTTCTTATTGTTTTCTTTATTGCTTTCGAATATTGCTTGCGCTATCGCACAACTATTATGATGTTATGCTTCTAAAGAGACTATTTAGGATAAGACATGAATATTTAACTAGAAAGCCTTTATAGTGTTACAATTGTTATTCATGAGTGTTGTAAATTTTGTTATTGACTTGCAAAATTCATATCTTTCATTAACTTTGATGTTTTATTGTTTTGGTGGGAGGGATGGACAAATTTATTGGTTTATTGAGTGAAAGTATAGGAGAACAAAATTGCAGTTGTTGCACTAAGCTTTTCCATTACTAATCCTTTGTTTTGATGGAGAAAAATAAAAGGGAAGGATTTATAAAGGATGGAATATATTTTGTTTAGATAACAAGTGGGGAAAGATTGGGATTGAAAGGGATACATATTCGTGCTGTAGTGACTTGGCAAATCTCTTAAAAGTTACATGCTTATACTCTTTATTAATATTCTTGAAATCATGTAATACATCACCTACAAGAATATATACAATGCTTATGTTCAAGTAATAAAGGGTGACCTTAGGTTTGAAAACCACACCTCAAGTTCAGGCTTGCCTGAAATGGCTAGGTGAAGAGGTGAGGCAAAACCCACTACTTGCGCTTTGGTGCGTCTTAGTGCACCTCGATGCATTTTGCCCCTTGTGAGCTCGATACACCTCCTTGTTATGTTGAATAACTAAGTTAAGCTTGTTTGTTTGAAAAAAGAAATAATAGTCAAAAACAAAATTTACTGGAATATGAAGCTCGAGAAACGCCTGTTTTCACAAAAAAGAGTTATAAAGCTGGTTAAGAAGAAGAAATTAAATTGGGTACTTTATATTCTCATTATCATAGTTATGCACTAAAGTAGTATTCACCGCTATAATAATGAATGTTTTTAGCTTGTTGCTATTATAATATGAATGTCATGTTGTTTAAAGTATTATATGTATATATATTTTAAAATTGATTTATAAGCTTTTTAACAAAAGTGTGCCTCGCCTACATTAAGCTCGCACCTTCGGCCTCCCCTTAGCGCCTAGGCTTTAAGAGCCTTTGCGCCTCGGTGTGCCTTGCATTTTTTGAAAATAAGGGGGGTGACAAAGGTTTGTGAGTTTCCAATGTAACATAATTTGCCTTTTGAATTCGCGATTCGCTCTAAATGACCCTAAAATAGCCTAAAATCAACCACAATTCGCTTATTATGATTTGCGATTTGCAAGGAGATAAGTGAATCATGTGACAGTGTGAGTTTCCTTCCAAATCTTTCCAACTTTGGAAGATTTTTTTTATCAGAAATAAAGGACATAAAAAAGTTCCATTGCCGTAATGCTATGAATCCATTTAAATCCCTTCTCTTCTATTAGATATATTTCTTAGGGGAAATTTTCAATTATAAACCAACCTTTATTTGATTCGGTGAAAATAAACGAACTTATTGTTTATTTTTGAATGAATTCATCTATTAGGTATATTTGTTAAAATAAACAAACGTATTGTTTATAGTGATCTTTAAATCTTATTTGTTAGTCAAGCAATTAGGAATAAATAATATTTGGATTTATTTTTCGCAATTATACTGAATAGGTAGGTTTATTTAAAAAAGGTTGTATTTATTTTTAGCGGATCGAGCAAAAGTTGGTTTATTTTTATCAATTTTCTCTATTTCATGTCCTTAATAAAAACTTTTTGTTCTTTGCCCCTTTCCCTCCTATATCCTCTCCTTTGTTTCCCTCTTAAATTACTTTCCAAACCAAGTTTGAATGTTTTTGGACCATCGGATAGCTTGTGTATTAGTTTATTTTTCTTGTAAGAAGGTTGTAGTTACTACTATGGTGTGTCTTTTCACGTGGTGTATGGGCTTCTAATGGAATGCTTTGATTATATACTTTGGAGTGTTTATTTGACTATCATATAAAGGTTTTTGGAGGTCATATACTTCAATTAGATGAGTACTGGACTAAGGGAACCATTTCAATGTAAATGTTAAAATGGGCAAATGATTCTTGTTTACAGAAAGTATATTTATTTGGCTGTATCATGAATCATGTGGTCAAACATTGCAACTTCATCTTCTATTTTTTGTTGCTACAATATGTATTACAATATTACTAGAAACAATAAAGTCATGATCTTAAAAAACTTGTTGTTGATATCTGCATAGAACATTTATTATAGGATATTAACTAAAACCTTTTTTGACTTAACTTTTAGTTATTGTGATTTAACTAGTGTACTCAAACTTTGTTACTTTGAATCATGTACCCATGTCGACGTGTCGAAGCATCGAACTTAACAATTTTGTGGGAAAGTTCCCTGATTTTTACCCAAAATAAAATGATGTGTGCAACTGTCCTCAAGTGTCAAGCCCATGCATGGTGCAAAAACACGGCCGAGTTGACACGGATTTTCAGGTAGCCGTTCCGAGAACTCGCGATTTGTCATGTTGTAAGGAAAAACGGAGGGTCAACAAGCTTTTCGGCCGTTTTGGCTGATTCATAACGGCGATTAGCGTTTTTCACGGCGAGCTTTGAGTTTGCTGGCAGAATTTTGAGTTTTCAAGCCGAGTTACTACCCGAAAAAACGAAAAACAAATTAATAAAGAACAAAATTTACCCATCCGTGAAAACGATTAATGAAGAAGAATAGCTGACATACACAGACTGAAATTTTCACCATTAAAGTATTAAGGAAGAAACATGAAAAGTTAACTGAAATGGCGATACTTTTTTATTTGAAGTATTGAGTAGTCTTTTGATATTCTTGGAAAGGAAAAAGGGTACCGGCTCTTACATGTCTACAGACTTCAGCTGTTCAAAAGGATCATTTGAAATCTGCCCAATGCATTTAATGCACTAATACCAAAGTGTCATAATTCCTTCCTTTTTGATATGTTCACTTTATTTTTTCTATGACTAACCTTTTGAAGGATTAAAAGTGTTTTTCTTAATTATTATTATCACCTTAATATGACTACATTTATAATTTAAATATAAAGGTGCTAGCCTGTTAGGTAAGTGTGGGTAAATTTTATATATTATTATTATTATTATTATTATTATTATTATTATTATTATTATTATTATTATTATTATTATTATTTTGTATTTTTGTTGGTAATTAAATGTTTATTTTATTATTATGTTTTTAAATAATTGTATTTTTTAAAAATAATTTTTTGCTAATCAATAATAACCGCAATCCGTTCCGCGATAACCGAATTTTTTCCGTTACTCTGACCCGCGATCGCGACCGCGATTTTACACCATGAGCCCATGTCATAATTCATAAGTATGAAATTTCCAACACTGATAATTACGAGAAAAATGAAGAGTCTCAGCAAGTAAAGTTGTGAGTTGCATATTATTCCTAAAGGATTTGAAGGTGTTTTTGAGATTCAGTAAAGCCTTCAACATGGTAGCTCCAATTTCATTCAGTTTGTCCTTTTCAGTTGTTGATGAAAGGGTGGGTAAAGGGGTATTATTATGCTGTGTTGTGATACTTTTCATTAATGAGTTTCAAATGGGCACTTTTTTGATGAATATAATTTTCTTGTCAATTCTCCTTTTTGCTGGTATAATGTTCATGTCCTAAAATTCTGCATACTTTGCGGTTTTCCTGTTACCAATTTGCAAACCCTTCCTTTTTGCTGCAGTCGATACTTGGAGTTAGGTGAAAGATCTTCACAGCTTTTTGTCATTGGGGCTTGTCCGCTTAGGTTTAATGTTTTGGAGCTCTTCATTCCTTGGCCCTTGCCCTCGGTAAGTGGCCAAAAATGGTCCATTTTGTGAGAGACCGACACCATTTTATGATATACCTTGAAAAATCTTATGTGTTACTGGATGTTATTTTAGACCTGATGCTATCGAGTTGGACAATGGAAGTTGTGCTTACTATGCAAGCATTGATTATTATTTGATTGCCTTTGGTTGCATATGTTTTACTGTGGAATAGTTGAATCACCATAGGATCTGCATTCGTAAAACTTCCCTACTTTAACACAGTGGAACATTTGTTATGCTTCTTTGCATCATGTCTTTGATGCTTTCGGTGATTGCTACTAAGCCTACTATAGTAATCTACTAGTCATGTTGATTTTTTTCATCGTGTCTTCCATGTGATTTAGGACTGATCTATGCATGTGAACAATTGTTGATATTGTTAGACTGTTCACAATGTATTCCGTATTTTCTTACATTTTACTTTCATTAATGTGGTGAGTTTTTCTTTTACTTGGGCCCAATTACTTTATTGTTGTGCAATGTTTAGAGAATAGGATAATGTTTCCTTATCTTGGCCATAAACTTTTGGCAGGAGAATGGAACTTTTGTTGATGATGGTATCCAAATTGAGCCATTTAATTTGACAAGAGAAAGAGAAGAAGGTTATTTTGATGATGCAGGGAACTTTGTGGAGTATGTACCTGAAAAGGAAGATAAGGTGTGCGACTTACTTTTAACATTTAGTTTAAAGTGAATGCAGATTTTTATCATGGTCTGTGCAACTATGTCCAGGATGCGTGGCTTGATAGTGTTGAAGTGGATCCAAGTCTTGCTAATAAAGTCTCCACTATTCCCAAAAATGATGATGAAGAGAAGGACCTGTCCTCTGATGATATAGGAAAAATAAAGCGTCGCATAGCCAATGCTCTTGAGCTTGGCGAAACGGTAATCATGCTTTGTCCCTCTCACTGCTATTTATGTGCTTTATTTTTTACTATCATATCTGTGTCAATTTATTTAATTAGAGATCTTTCTTCTCTTAGAATTTATAAAGCATACTGAAGAGGTTAGTCCTGAGTTTGTTCAGTCATAGTTCCACTATAAATAGTCACATTGATACGGAGTGCATTTTTTCTTTCTCTATCTTTGTTCGGCTTTCATCCATTATGGAATGTAAAAATGGATGAAAATCTAGTTGAAGTTTATGAAGCTTTGAATCTTAAATTCTTGGTTAAAGCTAATGCATATAGCAGGAGAACAACTTATGGGTGATTCCCAGTTCTCATGATCTGTAGAAAACCAACTAGTAAGATGCTGAATATCTTGATTATCTTGCCAGATCCAATTTCAGGGTGGTAAATTTTTCTTTTTTAAGTTCAGATTCATGATCCTTGATTCTCATCTACCTGTCAGCCTTTGAGTGTCATTGTGTTCTATGTTCCCTTACATCCCTTTGCCGATGTCTTCTATCGGTTTGTTTGTGAATATCTGTTGTCCTTCCTGTTCTATTCTGTAGTAGATTTGTGCTTTTCATCTTTACTGTTCTTCTAGTACTTCACTTACATTTTCCTTTTGTTGTTATCTATAGTTATTATCACCATTAAATCTGGAAATAATACCTGAACTTTATTACTATTGGTGTTTTTGTACTTATAACAATCTATGACTATGATTTCCATTGTCTATTTATTGTAGCAGTCTCTGTATTCTTGACTGCTAAAAGTTGAGGCTTTTAGCATCTTAACTTTCTTGAGAGCCTTCCACTTCTCTTATTTGATGCTTCTGGCCATTTGTTCCGTCCCTGTTTTGTATTGTATCAATATTAAAAAGTCACTGGAATCGACTAAAATTCAGATTCAAGACTACCCAAGATCAGAATGTAAAAGTAAGACAGAAAGCAATAGGCAGAACCTACTGTCTGACTGAAGCAATTCGAGTCCGCCCAAATTCTCTTTTCTTAATCCTTCTTATTCAATGCCCTTACAATAATACAAGCTGGACTATATATAGCCGTTGCTTGCCATCCTTAATACAGGACAACTGGCATAACAAAATAACAAACATAACCACCAAAACAGAACATAAAACTAACTATTCATTACAAAAACTATTTCAGACAAATGTCCCTTATGTTTCGTTATTCTTCTTGTTTCTCCTCTCGTAAGTAATGGGTTGGGTCTCTCGCATAGCTGGTGTGACAATACCCGCTGCCAAAGATTTCACCTTGTCCTCAAGGTGAGCATTGGGTTATGCCTTCAACATCTTTGCATAGTCCTCCCAAGTTGCTTCGGTTGCTGCTGTTCCCACCCATTGAGCCCAAATGGCCAAGTGTTCTTTGTCACCACTTTTACTTGTATATACTGCTTCTGGATTTTGGAACGGAGTCATTGGGTTGCTAGGTGTGGGAATGTGTTGAAACAGAATTCGTCCCGATGTACCCAAATTGCCCACTTCTTGGGCTGTCCATTGTCACTGTAGGTTCCTCCACCACCACCCTTGGCCTCCCCTGGACCACCACCGGATCCGCAGCATGGCAGGCTATCCATACTTGCTTTTTCACTTTCCTTCCTCGATTGTCCAGAACACTTCCATCGCTCTGTAACTAGTAAGTATCCGCTTTTTTTTGACTTCATGTCTTTCCTCTTCCTCTTCCTCTTTCTCTTCCTTATGAATTTCTCCTCTTCCATGTCTGGTTCTTCATCCTCCAGCGCTGTCCCTATAATCACACTTTCCCCATTTTCCATCACATTGAAAGCATATTCCGTTTCCCTTCTCTCACGCATTTCGGTAGGGCTTAACTGCCAGTACTGCTCATTCCGGTCATCACCAGTCTCGCCTCCTTGCCATGCACGCCAAGCCGCTCTCTCTGTCGGCTGCCCTGAACCAGTTCACCTGAGACTTGGTTGGAATTGAGGTTGGGAATTTTGGGAATTATGGTTTGCGTAATTGGGGCTATTCGTGAAATTGGGGTTTTTCTGTTTTGAGGCTGAATTTGGTTGATACCGTCCACCACCACCACTCCCTCCAAACCACCGGCCACTGTCACCATTTCCACCATACCTCCGGCCCATCCACGTCGTCGTTCTCAACTTCCGGTCAATCCTCTCCGCCCAATCTATTGTTTGCTCAAGAGTAGTAGGTCCAAGAACCTTTAATTCCTTCTTGATGTTGTCATTCAATCCCCTGAAGAAAGCCCTAATAAGAATGGCTTTCGTTACCCTCTCGAGATGGGTCATTCCTCCCACTAACTCCGGCTAGGCATGGCCACGGTCCGGGTTGGGCCGGTTCCGTTCCGGTTCCATTTGGAACCTGTCGCGACCGGTTCCGGTTCCGGTTCCGGGCGGTTCTAAACGGTTCCTTGGCGGTTCATGAGGCGGTTCCGGCGGTTCCAACTCACGGGACGGGCGGGTCGGACCATCGGTTCCATTTTTATTTTTTCTTTAAATATTTATATAATAAAAAAATACTATAATATTGCGGACGTACCTTTGATGATTACTTGATTATCAGCGAAATTCATTGCTTGTCAAGTTGTCATCGTTATTAAAATATTTACTAAAAAGAATGAAAAAAATAAATTAATAAGAAACGAATCAATGATAATGTCGATAAAGATGACTAATAAAAAAAGAGGGAGAAAATGGACTTGAACCTAGTACCCAAAGGAATACTAAGCTGCCTACCTATCCTGAAGGAATCAAAGCCCACGTAGTTCTTTGTCATACCTTTTATTTATAGTTGTTGAATGTTGATTTATCGTTGTCCGATTGATCCTATTCGTCTTCGTCATCATCATCATCATCTGGTTGGTTAGATGCTTCCGCTGACTCTCCTCCTGACGATGATGCAGATGTATCCATCATCATCCATGGATCATCATCCATGGATCATCATCGTCGTCTTGATCATCATCATTCCTTAGTCCTTGTGTTCGAATCTCCGCTTGATCCCAATCTTTCTTGCAAACACATATTTGAATACTATGTGGAGCAAGACGAGATCTCTTTTCGTCTAAAACTCTTCTACCTGCACTAAAAGCAGACTCCGACGCAATTGTTAACGCAGAAATTGCAAGTATATCCTTTGCAATTCTCGATATAATGGGAAATTTTACAGATTTTTCTTTCCACCACTCTAAAATATTATAGCTACCTTGGTCAATTTCAAAGTGGTGTTTAAGATAACTATCTAATTCTAAATATGAGGTGGAGGGTGAAGTAGAAGATGATCCTACAGAACTATCATCTTGACTCATTATATTAGCTATTACCGAATTATAATAAGAGGGACGTGCCGAAAAGCTAGCACGCATAGACGTATCGCGTTTTGGGTTATATACACTAGCGTAATAATCATAGAGTTCTGCTAAAAGTTTTTTACATGTTCCAACATAATTATGTAGATCAGTAGGCGGGCGATCTAACGATTGGTAGTAAAATCCTATTATTTTAGTAAGGACTTCAGTTTTAAAACATGGGTCTAAAATGGTTGACATTTCATAAATATAAGGAAAATCGGAAAAATATGCCTTCTATTTTTCCATCATATCTGCAAGAATCGGCTTCAAATATGGGTTAGTATCATCATGCGTATGTTTAAGGAGATGATAAAAAATAGTAATACACTCACTTATTACTAAGTGAACGTTCAGTTTATAAACATATGAAAAAATCTTAGTTGCATGGTCATACACTTCTAATATTTTATGTACACCTATAGCTAATTCCCAAGTATCATCAGCTATATAGCTATCTGTACACTCACTATACAGTTGTGTAGACGATAAGCAATCGCCTTTCTTAATAAATCGTTGGTTGAGCCCCAACGTGTAGGAGTATCTAATGAGCAATACACTTTTTTTAGTTGATATTGGTCATATAATTGTTTATATCGTCTCTTTATCTTTCCAATCTTAAGCCACTTTACTATATCTCTAATTGGATCTAATAAATCGCTTAATTGTTTTATACCTGCTTGGCAAGATAAGTTAACTATATGCGCACAACAACGTATGTGTAATAAGCTACCCCTAAGGATAAAACTAAATGCAGGTTCGTTAAACAAAAGTTCTATACATTTAATGTTAGCGGTTGCATTATCAGTAGAACGACAAAATATCTTATCTAATAAGTTTCATTCTCTACATATCTCTACTAATCTATATTTTATGTTTTCACCGGTATGTCTTTCTGGCATTGTCTTAAAAGCAATTATTCTTTTTTGAATAATTCAATTTTGATCTATCCAATGTGCTGTTACACACATATAAGATTCTAAATGTGGAGGAGCAGATCAAATGTCAGTTGTTATGCTAACCCTACCATTAAAAGATTTAAACATTTCAACTTATTCATAGCGCATTGATTCATATGATTTAATTGTGCGTCTTTTAAGAGTGCTCCTAGGGATTGCTCTATATTGTGGTTGCAAAGTTTTTCTAGTGAAACGCTCGTGTGCCCTACTTTCACCGTGCTTAAAAAGTAATTCATCACAAATTACATACTTAGAAAATTCATCAATCATATCATTACGATTATATTTAAAAGGCATACCTGTGCTAAGAATGTCCCACTGTCGGTTTCCACTTGTGGTCCCGCTGCCGCTTGTTGCATGAGTTTCTTTTGTGATTCCATGCTTCTTTGCCAAATGTTTGTTAAAAGATCCCGTACCACCACCTAACACGTATTCACAAAACACAATAAATAAATTTTTATAAAATATGAAAATATAATGTATGTATAAAAAAATTAAAAAGTATTTACCTCTGGCGAAACTGTATGCAACTAAGGGCTTTACTCCTTGAATTTCACAAATTTGACAAGTGCATAAGAAAACATTTGGATTGTCGGTTGGTTCTTTTGTAAAATACGACTACACATGTGAAACAGCTCTACCACCAGGAGGTGGCATTGCCGGAAAATGTTGTCTTACTGGTTCATCTTCATCTAAATAAATAATTTAAAATTATAAAACTATAATTAAACAAATAAATAATTTAAAATTTAATTAATTTGAAGAATAAAATTATAAAACTAACCGATAGTTTGGAAATTAACTCGTTTACCACGAGCTTGTCTTTGTTGTTGTTCTTGTAGTTGTTCTTCATGTGATCTTGTTGATGACTGTCGAGATACATGTATCCTAATAGGGGTCGTTGGTTCCTCTTCTTGTTCTTCTTCTTCATCAATTTGTATTTCTCTTTCCACTTCTTCTGCATAATTATGTAATTCTGGGTCGTACCCTTCTGGATAATTTGGTTCATAATTATAATTACTTATCGAAGGTGTTGTTGATACCGACGGAGTAGAAGTGACCTTTCTTTTGGAGGAGCTGGAACCTCCCAATGATTTTGCCACTTTAGTAACTTTTTTTGAGGCTTTTTTCAAAAATGAAGACATGATTGATAATATTGTAATAATAATAGAATTAAGAAATAAATAAATAATTAATAGACTAATTATGTAATTAACTAAATTAAGAAATAATTAAAAGACTAATTATGTAATTAAGAGAATAATTGCGTAATTAAAGAATTAAGTAGAGAGAGTAGGAGAAGAGATGAGTTGTATTAAGAGAATAATTGCGTAATTAAAGAATTAAGTAGAGAGAGTAGGAGAAGAGATGAGTTGTGAATGAAAATGATTGAAAGTGGTGGGTATTTATAGAAAAAATTGCAACGGCTAGAAACGGCTAGTTTTTCACGGTTCCGGTTCCATGGAACCGGTGGGCCGGTTCACCCGGACCGGTCCCGGTTCCATGGAACCGTTGGACCGGTTCAACCGGACCGGTCCCGTTTCCATGGAACCGTTGGACCGGTTCAACCGGACCGGTCCCGGTTCCGGTTCCATGGAGTTGGACTGGTTCACCCGGACCGGTTCCGGTTCCAAACCGCGGTTCTTAGGTCCGGTTCATGCAGTTTTTTTCCGGCGGTTTCACGGTTCCGCGGTTCGGGGCGGTTCGGAACCTGGCGCAAACGGTTCCGGTTCCGGATCCTGTTCCAAGCGGTTCGGGACCGGTTCGGTTCCGGGTAACCCGCCCCATGGCCATCACTAACTCCGGCCTATAATCAGCCATCGTTCCATCTTGCTCCACTGACAACCACTGTTCACGGAGGTTCCCTTCCCTCCATCCGATGGTCTGAAATATCTAAGCATCAAAATTTTGCCAATCTTTTATTGGGTTTTGTGGCTCTTTTCATTGATACCAAAGTAAGGCTTCATTCTCCAAGCAAACCATTGCCACTTCTATTTTTTTCTTCTTCATTGAATTGGTAAAATTTGAAGTACTTTTTGGCCTCCATCAATCAACCATCCGGGTCCTCTCCATTGAACATAGGTAAGTCCAACCTTCTAAACTTCTCATTTCCTCCATTGTTTCCCTTTTCTTGATTGCCAAATTTGGTTCACCCTCTTCCCTCCTGGCCCTTTGCTCTCTTTGGTCACGGCTGAATTCTTGACGCCCAACATGACCGTACAATCTTGTTCCTTCCTTCTCCAACAATCTCATTTGCCCCTCAAGAAGTTGAGCATGAATTTTATCACTACCCTCTGTTTCTTCGAAAATCTGCCATGGCCATATGATCTTGTTCATTTCTTCTCCAACAATCTCATTTGCCCCTCAACAAGTTGAGCAAGAATTCTATCAGTCGCCTCGTGTTTCTTTACATGCCCTCCAATGCTGCTACTGTCTGACTGAGGCAATTCGAGTCTGCCCAAACTCCCTTTTCGTAATCCTTCTTATTCAATGCCCTTACAATGATACAAGCTGGCTTATATATAGCCTTTACTTGCCTTCCTTAAAACAAGACATCTGGCATAACAAAATAACAAACATAACCACCAAAACAGAACTTAAAACCAACTACTCATAACAGATTCTATTCAAGACAATTGTCCCTTATGTTTTTTTATTCTTTTTGTTTCTGCTCTTGTAAGAAACGAGTTGGGTCTCTCGCATAGCTAGCGTGACAGTCACGTACTCAAATTTTGTTGATATGGAGGCTTTTGATCTTGTTAGAGCATTGAAACGTGTGATGTTTTTTGTCGTGCAGGTGTTGCAAGCACTTAAGAGATTGAAAGGCTCAAACGACAAGAAAGTGAAGATGTCAGCAGAAACAAAGAGTGTTTTTGACCAACTTACGGAAGATGCCATGAGGCTGATGGATAATGGCGATTATAGTTAAGCACTTCTATTGTTCTATCTTAGATTGTTTGCTTTTGATGTTGACTATTTTTTTTTGACTTTGTACCTTTTGAAGTACCTTAGTTCTTGGCATAGATCTCATGTGTTTAAACTTGTGACAGATGTATATCATGAAGAGCGAGAGGTATTTGAACGTGAGGCAGGTTAGTAATTTTTAGCTTTTGCAGAATGTGAATGAATTATATTCATTAGTAGCTTTTATTTCTTTATTTTTTGTATGTAGCTCAGGATATCCATGTGTATTGCTAAAAGTAAACATGATCTTATACATCTTTTTAGGAGAACGCCAAATTAATGGAAAATTATATTGGGACAAATTGCTCCATATCTGCAATGTTATATGTACTTTATGTAGCAAGTTTTCCCTTCTCTGGAGCTCTTTTATCTATGTGCTATTGTTTTATTTATTTATAGAGTCGTGTGATCATTTCTGTTTTTTCCCCACTTTAGAAGGATATGAGGCCCTTGCTCGAGCAAGAAATAATGTTGTATCTGGAAATGATGATGATGATGCAATGGACATGTTTGCTGATGAAGATCAAGATGTGATTGCAAAATCTGAGCAGAATAATGGCACCTTTATATCTACTGCAAGCACAAGTAGCCAGTTGGCTGTGGAAAACGGAGGACAGGATTCAGGAAGTATGTCATTGCCTTAATGCTTGATTGATTCCTTATCTTAAGAAGTTTATAGGTGTTGTTCGTGTTGTATTTCTTATTCCCTCCTATTCTTATTACTTGCTTAGGTTCTTGGGCTGGGCAAAGTGACTATGTATATGATGAATCATCTGGGTACATTCTCTCAACTTAATGCTGTGGATTCTTGTTGTGCTCCTTGTTAAATTAGCCTTACTGCCAAGTATGAGTGTTTATATGAGCTGTATTATCTATAGTCATCAAGCGGAGTAATTTATTCATTTTTCACATATGTCGTTACAATATCATGTATACTTAATTGTCTTTGATTCTTATTTCTATGAAGTTCTTAGTTGTGCTTATGTTCTCCATTTGGCTTTGGATGTTGCTGAACTGGTGAAAGTTATCTGAGACATGAATACATACAAAAAATCAGGCATCTTGGTTATTAGAAATTTTCAATTAAGTTTGAGATGTTCTTTGTTAATTATTATTATTGATGTACTTAGTTTATTTGCTAAATTAGTTCTTTATGCTTGAGTTGGCTGTCTCTTTTGAGCCCATTCTTGTTCTGTTTGGAACCTTTTCTACCTGTCCATGTTGCTTTGCTAATTAGTTGTATCTATACTATTTGAGTATTCGTCATGTGATAATATGCATCTCTTTTTCGCAGTTACTATTACAGCAGCAATTTAGGATATTATTATGATCCCTCAACAACATTGTTTTGCTGTGCGTCATCAGGACAATGGTAAGCTCTACACCTGTCCTGCTCGCTCTTAAGTTTTTCTGGGAGTTTTTGCTTCTAGTGTTGTACTTTGTTAGTCAAGATGCTTTTTTATGAAAGATCTTTGTGGGTTGTTCGGTTTGGAGAAAAATGTTTTCCTAAAAAACTATTTTCCCCGTTTCCCCTTGTTTGGTTTGACTAGGAGTTTAAAATGGAAAACTTGGAAGGAAAGTTTTTCCATCCCTTGACGAATATTTCATCTACATATAGGAGGAAACCAATTTTTCTCCACTCATCTACCCCTAAATCTTCATTTAACATATTTCCATCAAACTAAACCAAAGGAAACTAATTAGCATTTACATTTTCCACTGTAAAATTGTTTTCCAAGGAACATATTTTCCGCCAAACCAAACACCTCCTTTTTATCAGTGAAAAGAGGTCTTTATGCTTATAGATCAACATCTCCTTTAGTGGCTTCATTGTGGATTTTAAAGAATTGTTAGCACATAGCTCTCTCCATCCCATTTAATTTGCACTTAATCTCTATATAGGTTTGACTCGTTTACTTTATCTTTTCCTCTTGTGGTAAGACCTCCTAATTTTCTTTTAATTTCATCTACAAACTTATTATCTCTTTTAATCTTATTTACTTATTTCTTTACTCGTTATTTGTCTTGTTAACTACAAGCTAATATTTACACCTCTCTAAAAGCGGTGCAAGTTAAATGGGGCGGAGGGAGTATTATGTGATACCCTGATCGAATTTTAAAAAGGATTGATAGATTACACATATCTTAAGACAGGTGACCTAAGAAGTTTTCCCTGGTGCGCACGAGTGAGGCCAAAGTGTACTGACAAGATTTAATGTTGGTATTTGGGCCAGTCTACACTCTCCATGGGTAGTCATCAGTGGTCCTATGGGGCCAGGATGTTGCATATTAGGATAGAGCTTTCGAAACCTTTGGATTCTTTATTCATGATGACATATTTTGCGTGCAACAGGTACAAATACAATGAGGCTACTGGAAATTATGATGTTGTTTCAGAGACTGAAGCTCCATCAAACGCCAGTTAACGACTTTGGTTTGCACTGGTGGTTGAATCAACAATCTATTGGGTTGCTCAGGTGATTGAAACTATAATCTATGGAGTCTTTATGAGCAAATTGGCTTGTCACATGTTGAAGTCAGTTATACTCATACAGGTACAAGTTTAAATATGTGAAACTTCTGTTTTCAGCATGAGATTTTCTGATAGGTTTTACTTAGAGCCCAGTTTCGAGAATGATATTACCTTGACGTTCATCTGCCATATATATATATATATATATATATATATATATATATATATATATATATTATATAATATATATATAGGAATGTAAAAGATTGCTGATATCTTTTGTAGGCTGTCTAGATACAACCAAATTCTGCACCTTGTTTTTCCTGAATTTGAAGTTTAGTCATGTAGATTAGTAGTTCTGTAGATGTAGATGTTTAATTTGTTCATACAAGATACTTCTTGATGTAGCAAGTAATTACTAATTAGAAGTACGCTTTTTCTAATGAGTACTTACGAGCATCATATATAGTTTTGTACCTTTCTTCAATTGGGTGTTGGCAACTTGCGCTTCATAAATTGCTTATCTGCCCTGGTGTATTTGTCAATATTAAATGCGCATTTTAATTTAAAATACAGATCAAGTATGCATGAAATTTGAAAATAAATAATCAGGCAAAAGTTTTTGCATGGATTAATTCAAACTATTTTTATTGTGAGTGTTTTATTTTCAAAGTTTATTATTACCTCATTACTACCATTTAGCTCGTTTGAATTTGCATGATTATTAATACACTAATTTAATTTTTAATATCTTTAATTGTGTATCATTAGAAATTATAAAGTTTATTAAAAAAGTTTAAAACTTAGACGAGCTAAATAAGATTTTGCTTGACTATGTCTTAGCTTATAGATGCTCTTGTGAGTATGTTTCTCGATGAGACAACCTCAAAACAAGATAACATGTTAGGAGAGCTATTTATGTTGAGATTGCTTTATAAAACAATTTGTGTTAAATTTATACATTAGATATAAAATAGAAATAGAAAGTGATTTATGAACAATGTTAAATTTCAAATAGGATAAACACTAGGGATAAGAGGTCTAAAGGGAGCAACTAGGATGAAAAAGGAGACAGTATAAGGAAGGTAGGATTGACAGGGTTTTCATTCTTAACCTTTGCACTAATGTTGGGATTTATTTTGTACATATTATCAAGTTTCCTTCCCTTTTTCAAAGAAGGAATTCTATCCTTTCCTTTCTTTTTTTCCTTACATTTAAATATTGGGTAAATGCTATTAAGTATTAGAGTAATTTTTGTATGAAATCATGTCAATGTGAAATAGATATATACAACTA
>NC_080048.1:16195851-16200851 GCF_026212465.1 Amaranthus tricolor
AAAAAATCAAGTTAACAATATTTTCAAGTCGTACTTGGAACAGACGCAGTGAACAAATTCGCGGCCCACTAAGCCTAGATAAAGTCAGGGCGAACCTCGGGTCAACCACAATGATATAACCCTGTCTAAGAATGGCCAATCTCTCTCGTTTTCCGAAGATCCAGCATAACGAGAACGACAACTAAATCTAAAACCAATCTACTATAGATGTGCTGTCCAATCGAAGGAACCACTATGGACTTACCCAACGATTTCCAAATAACAACAAAACCAATGTTCATAAGGAACCACTATGGATTTACCCTTAAGAACCCAAAAGTCAAATTCCAAAACCAAATCAAATGTTCATAAGGAACCACTATGGATTTACCCTTAAGAACCCAAAGGCCACAATGACCGTTTCCAAAATACCAAAACTCCAAAGGAGTAGTTCAAAACCAATCAAGATCAAAATCATACAGTTTAAGTGGTAATGTCTGAGTTTGGAATAAGGATAATTCGAACTTAATCAAGAATACACCTTACTACAACTCTTGGCAAGAATATACTACAGACAATGTTATTTTATTCTTAAGTATAAACTTGTCGACAAGCAACAAAACAGTTTTATAAACCATCAAAATAAAATCACATAACCATTATAATAGTCAATAAAAGTCAATGGTCATGGTCAAAGTCAATGCCAAGGTCAAGTTCTCTATTTACATGACTTTAACAACAAATGGTCATAAACTATCTAATTAAATAAATAAGTAGTACATGAAATTAACACATAACCAAGCAATTAGGTACATGACCAAAAATAATAAATTAATAAATTAAATCAGATTTTAATTCCTCTTAACCTTAATTAATTCACAAAATTCAAATTAACTAGTTTAAGCCATTATTAAATAATAATTTTGTAAAATTAAACCCAAATTCATCAAAATTAATTTACACTATTACCTACTGATTGTAACATATTTTAGTGTTAAAATAATGTGGAAATAAATTAAAATCAATAAATTACAGCCAAATTACTATTAATAAGAAGTGTAGATTTTCCAGATTTTCATAATAATTTAAAATAAAATTATTCAAATCACGAAAATAAATTTTAACCAATCCTAATTTAATCTATGTTATAACACATCATAGAAGATTAAAATAACAATAATATATGCACGAAAATAATTAAAGCAAAATTTACTATATAAAACCGAATTAATCAATTTAAATTTTAATTAATTCTAAACAAGACTTCTATGTTTAATTAAGAAACTAAGTGAAGAAAAATCTAGTTACCTGGATAATGGAGGAAAGTAATAATCTTTAGAAGATTAAAGAAAACTCCAAGAAAATCTCCCAAATAATTTGCAAAATAAATTCCTTGAAGTAAGCTTGAATAATTCAAAATAAGTCTTCAAAAGTTACCCAAAAATATGATAATATTTTGACACTTGAAGAAAAATAAAGCAAGTATTCTTTTTTTTTTATTTTGAGAGAAAAGAATGAGAGAAAGAAAGTTTATGAGTTAGTTTATGAATGAAGGAAAAATTACATAACAATAGGCTAGTATTTATAGGAGGGGAAAAACCATCCCAAAAGACTCTTCATAATGGTTGAAAATTTATGAGCATTAGGAAGTTCAATCAACTTGAAGAAAAGAAAATGAAAAGATTTGAAGGATGTTCATGCATTCATTCCATTCTAGAATGTACCAATTAATTAAGCATAAATTAGAATCAATTAACCTAATTAAACACTAATTTTAAAAGCTTATCATGATAATAGTGTACTAAAAAAAAATATATTTAGTCATCCTAATTTAAAACTTGTTACCACAAGTTGGTCCAAAAATAAATAACCTAGGACATATAATAGTAGTACATAAATTTAATGAAAATAATATATTAACATGACAACAATAATAATAATAGTAATAATAATAATAATAATAATAATAATAATAATAATAACTCATGCACATTTTAAATCACATTATAAAGCATAAAAGAGATAGTTATAACAAATCACAAATAATATCATAATAAATTATTTTAAATTAAAGACTAAACTTAAAGAAAAGTAACTAGAAAGAGGAATAAAATGGAAATTATGCCATAGAGAAAATTCGGGGCATTACAGATTAGCCACTTAATTCTCTTTTATTTTGTTGTCTTTTTATTTTCTTTTGTGAATTTATTTAGGCAAGTGAAAGGTTGTAATTATTTAATGTAAGAATGCTATATATAGCATACTTTGATGAAAGAAAAACACATCCAGAAATTTGCCAAAAAACTTGTGTTTTGTTTATTGAACTTGACTTGTGTTTAGTCAATTTTAATTGTCCAAATTTGAGTGTTCCAAATTTGAAGAGTTAGAGTTTTAGTGAGAGTTCCTAAAACTAAAGCTTGTAGTTGACGATTTGGTGAGAGTTCCCTAATCTAAGCTACACCCAAACAAGTGAGTGAGTGTTCCTCCTTGTTATATCCTCAAGTTTAGGGTGAGAATTCCCCTAACTAATCTGATCATACTAAAAAAATATACCAAAAAACGTGTGACCCCTTTAACTTATCATTTTGTAACAAGGTTTCTCATCTTGTTTACACATCATTTGGCGCGTCAGGTAGGGGGAGTTTTTCCATACACTTCCAAAGGGGTCGAATACCTACATATCATGGGAGAGAATCAAGATTTGAGGGTAGCTTTGGAAGCTCTCAATCGATCCATTGCTAGTCAAGAAAGGTTGGCCGAGACTAATGCCAATCTACAAGGGAATCTTGCTGCCTTAATGGCAAGACTCTTGAACGAGCAAGATAGGAGAGATCAAGATGAAGAACCTCCACCTAGGAGGGAGGATAGGAGTCTCAAAGTAGACGTCCCTTCCTTTGATGGGTCACTTGATCCAGAGAAGTACTTGGAATGGGAGAAATCCTTGGAAAGGTACTTTGAGTACAAGGATATTCAAGAAGAAGTGCAGAAATATAAGATAGCCAAGGTGAAACTGAAGGGCTATGGTGACGGTTGGTTGCAAGGGGAACAAAGGGCACGTACCCTTAGGGGTAAAGCTCCCATATCAACTTGGAACAAGATGAAGAAACGGATGAGAGACCGTTTCATTCCTCACAATTACAAGCAAAGCCAATATGTGAAGTGGAGTACTTTGCAACAAAATGGAGATTCCGTGGAAGACTACATCAAAGAGTTTGATAGGCTTGCCATTGTGTGTGAAGTAACTGAAAATGAAGAGCTCAAAATGGGGCGTTTTGTAGCTGGGTTGGATCAAGAATTACAAGACAAGCTTGAAGGTTACACTAACCTCACGTTTGTGGAAGCTTGCAAACTTGTGACCAAGTTTGATGCTAGGAGGAAAAAGAAGAAAACGCCTACCACTACTCCAGTGGTGCGCAAACCACCCTTCACCTTGAAGGAGGGTTCTTCCTTTAGCAAGTCAAATGAAGCACTTAAGAAAGACAAGAAAGACTTCAAACTTAGCGACATTGTCTGTTACAAGTGTGGAGGTAGAGGTCATTTCAAGAAGGATTGTCCTAACTCAAGAGCTTTAACAATCCAAGAGGTTAAGCTTATGGCCACGCAAAACATTAATTGGGAGGATTTTGAAACAGAAGAAGAGGAGATCGAGAATCCCAATGAAGAGGATGGGGAAGAAGATCATTGCTTTCCGGAGATGGAGGACAAAACCAATCTGGTTGTTAGGAGGGCATTGCAAGCACGAGTGGAGGAGCCTTTGGCGCCACAAAGGCAACACATTTTCATCACCAAATGTAAAATTGGTGACGAGGTATGTGATTTAATTATTGACGGGGGTAGTGAGGCTAATACTGTGTCAAAGACTTTAGTGTCTAGACTTGGTCTTACCACCACTAATCATCCACACCCTTACAAGTTGAGTTGGTTAGATTCTAATTCTAGTACGGGAGTTAGAAAGCAATGCATGGTTAGTATTTCTATTGGTTCCTATCATGATAGTCAATTGTGTGATGTTGTGTCAATGGATGCTTGTCATATTCTGCTCGGTAGGCCATGGCAAACGGATAGAAAATCATTTCATGATGGATACCATAATACATACACTATAACTCACCAAGGGAAACAAAAAAAATTACACCCTTTACCACCCCCACGGCTTTCACAAAAACCACACAAAGAAATTTCTTTATTGTCCTTTAAAGAATTTGAGAGGGAGTTTGAAGGTGAGGGAGAGTTGTTCTTATTATATTCCAAAGAAATCCACGAAAAATTTGTGAGTCAAAATCCTAACTTGGCACAATTGATTAAGGAGTTTGAGGATGTTTTTCCTAATGAGTTGCCTAAGGGGTTACCACCTTTGAGAGGAATTGAGCATCAAATTGATCTCATTCCAGGCGCACCATTGCCAAATAAACCTGCCTATAGATGTAATCCTTTAGAAACTAAGGAGTTACAACGTCAAATAGAAGAGTTGATGGGTATGGGTTATGTGCGTGAGTCTATGAGTCCGTGTGCTGTTCCTGCTCTTTTGGTTCCAAAAAAAGATGGTACTTGGCGTATGTGCATTGATAGTAGAGCTGTTAACAATATTACTATCAAGTACAGGTTTCCAATTCCTAGGCTTGATGACATGCTTGATGAGTTAAGTGGTTCGAAGGTGTTCTCAAAAGTTGATTTGAGAAGTGGTTACCATCAGATTCGAATGAGGGAAGGGGATGAATGGAAGACAGCTTTCAAAACGAAGCATGGGTTGTATGAATGGCTCGTGATGCCGTTTGGTCTTACAAATGCACCTAGCACTTTCATGAGATTGATGAACGAAGTGTTGAGGCCATTTCTTGGCAAGTTCGTGGTGGTATACCTTGATGACATCCTTATTTACAGTCGAGATAGGGATGAGCATTTGAAGCATTTACTTGAAGTTTTCACTGTTTTGAGAAAACAAAAATTGTATGGAAAACTTGAAAAATGTGATTTTATGTTATATGAGGTCAATTTTCTTGGTTACATAGTTTCAGGTGATG